>NW_027397073.1:23249435-23418575 GCF_003265705.2 Callorhinus ursinus
CTTTTTTCTTTCTTTCTTTCTTTTCTTTCTTTCTTCTTTTTTTCTTTCTTCTTTCTTTCTTTCTTTCTTTCTTTCTTTCTTTCTTTCTTCCTTTCTTTCTTTCTTTCTTTTTTCTTTCTTTCTTTCTTTCTTTCTTTTCTTTCTTTCTTCTTTCTTTCTTTTCTTTCTTTCTTCTTTCTTTCTTTCTTTCTTTCTTTTTTCTTTCTTTCTTTCTTTTCTTTCTTTCTTCTTTTTTTCTTTCTTCTTTCTTTCTTTCTTTCTTTCTTTCTTTCTTTCTTTCTTTCTTTCTTTCTTTTTTCAGTCTTTGTTCTCTTTGCTTTTCAGTTTTGGAGGTTTCTGTTGAGATATCCTCAAGCTCAGAAATTGTTTCCCAGGTTGTGTCCAGTCTACTAACAAGACCATCAAAGGCATTCTTTATTTGTTACAATATTTTTTATCTCTAGTATTTCTTTTCGTGTTCTTTCTTAGGATTTCCATCTCTCTGCTTACGTTACCCATCTGTTCTTGCATGCTGTCTGCTTCATCCTTAGAGGCCTTAGCACATTCATCATCGTTGTTTCAAATTCCCGGTCTGATAAATCCCACATCCCTGCTGGGTCTGGAGATCCAACTCCAGAGAGAGGAGAAGGGTGATGTATGAGGATGACAGCCAGGCAGCAGGTCTAGAGAGTCAAGAATGTTGGTGCAGAATAGGGAGCTCTAGGAGGGACCCCAAGGAGAAAATGGACCCAACAATTTATCTGATAAAATGGTTTGGCAGTATAGAAATTTTGAATGAGAGATGTATTTTATAGAGTGGTTGGAGTTTGTGGGAAAATTTAGCCACAAGGTTAAGAAAATGATTGAATTTTAAAAAGAGACAATTATTAACTCCAAGAAAAACAAAATATCAGAAAGGAAATGTAATAATAGAATACCACTTAGCTCAGCAATATACACTGTCAGAGTGATAAATTCTAAATATGGACTGAATTCCAAATCATAATTTCATTGGGGTGGAAGGGGCAGAAAGGGATGTGCTATGAGATCTTAAATTTTGTTTTTAAAGATTTTATTTATTTGAGAGAGAGAGTGCGCATGAGCAGGGAGGGTGGGGAGGGGCAGAGGGAGAGGCAGAAACAGACTCCCTGCTGAGCAGGGAGTCCCCTGCAGGGCTGGATCCCAGGACCCCAAGGTCATGACCTGAGCCCAAGTCAGACACTTAACTCACTGAGCCACCCAGGCACCCCTCAAATTTTTATATACTGTAATAAGAAGTCAATAGATAATGTTTAAAGTTGCTAAGCCCAGAGAAAGCAGTGGAACTGTATTAGACATGGTAGATAATAAATATTGGCCATAATCATTATTATTTCTACTACTAATAGCTGTCTTTAATATAGGAGGTTGTGAAGGTGTTGTCAAGTGGCTTATCACATTTCTGGTGCCCTGTGGCTCATGCACTCCTGGTGGTTGTCCTAGGGATTGCTCAGTGGTCAGCGGTGTTGCTGTTATGATTATCTTCCCATTCACAAAGTATGGTTCACAGGAAGGGATCCAGGGACCCAGATAGTTCAGAAAAGATGGATGTGCGCGCCTCTATATTGTCCCCATGCCTGGATGTGGCTCAGTTGTAACTCAAAAGGATATGATTTTGGAGGTGTTTCCCAAGGAGGTGTTTCCCAAGAATGGAAACCCATTCTCTTATTTAAAAAACTTGAGCTGACCTTTGAGCAGAATGAGAGTCTTTAGGAGATCACATTTGCTGGGCAGAATTGAAACCAAGGGGTGAACTGAATGTCACCTTCTCGAGGCCCCATCGGACACTTGAGGGCCACAGGAATGTGTGTGCGGTAACCTAGAGAGGTAGAACAAAAGCAGCAACAATGAGATTCCCGTAAAGGCATGAAGACTTGTAACTCCCACAGTGCCTCGTGAGTACTTGAACGGGTCCTGAAAGTGGATATTGTGTCAGCCTTGAGCCCATGTCCAGCTGTCAACAGTGGTAGATCTGAGAGACCAGGACAAATGGTTAGTTGTGCCAGAAGGGGCAGAATGAGGATGTGATGAGAAGGAGCAAGGATAGTTCTGCTGGGTCCAGAACTGCCCCCAGGAGCAGGAAGGCTTGGCAGTAGGGGCACTTGGGTTGCCTGAGAGCTGGATTTCCCTCCTGGGAGGTAAATTGAGTGTTATCTGACTTGAATGGCCAAGCAGGCCTCTCCTTGGTTTGGAGGATGAAACCCAAGTGCTCTGAGAAGCCTCCAGAATCAACCCAACTGCCAGGTGGTCTGTGTCAAATTCAAAGATGTGGTCCTCTCTCCAAACCTGGAGCCCAGGAGTCCTCCAGTCCAGATTACCTCCAGACAGCCCTCGCAGTGGGGGGCCCTGGGCTCTGTGCACTGAAAGCTGGCTGGGGAAAGGTGAGGTAACCTAGAGAGATCTTCAAGAGAGGCATTGGCTCCCCTCAACCTCCCTGTGCTTTCTTCACCTGTATTTATTTGTATGGTCAGAGCCTAGTTCCAAAGAAATCAAGGTGGATTAGCCATCTTGACGGACATCTGCTCAGTTGTCACCCTTCTATCCAGCCACGGCCGTCTATTTCTGTGTGGCATGGCTGTCGGTGCCTTGGAAGTGGCCACTTTGCCCCCTGCTTGATCTTTTGTTTAGATTCATGTCAGTAAGTAAGAGGTATTTTACTGTTGAAGAATGAGACACAGGCTGGCGGCCCGGGGCGGGGGGAGGGAGAGCCCAGGTAATTCAGGCGCTGACATAGCAATATTTGCCTTGGTCAGCCAGATTCTAACATGCGGCTTCTTTGCTTCATTACTTCCAGAGACCAGAGAGAGGGTCTTTTGGTTCGAAGAGCTTTAGAGGCAGAGAGCTCTCTGAAGCTTTTAATATAATTTATTCTGACATGATTTAATATATGCTTTCCTTTTAATATAAATAAAACCCAAATACACAATGTTTGCCAACATTGCACTGATTTTCTTTCTTAAAGAGGTTTTA
The DNA here is from genome assembly GCF_003265705.2 of Callorhinus ursinus. Taxonomy (NCBI): domain Eukaryota; kingdom Metazoa; phylum Chordata; class Mammalia; order Carnivora; family Otariidae; genus Callorhinus; species Callorhinus ursinus. Next base: position 23,252,424 of record NW_027397073.1, read on the forward strand.
ACTATTCCCTGTAAGGACCCAACTTCTCGATTCATTACTTATTTTTCACCTGGAAATTTCTTATGGCAACAGTGAAAGTGGGTGCTCATCTGATGATATTTCTTCAAGAAGTCAACGTCGGGGTGCCTGGGTGGCTTGGTTAAGAGACCGACTCTTGATTTCTGCTCAGGTCATGATCTCAGGGTCAAGGGATAGAACCCCCACCTTAGGCTCTGCACTTAGTGGGGAGTCTGCTTCTCTCCTTCTCCCTCTCCCTCTGCCCCTCCACTCTCTCTCTAAAATAAGTAAATAAATCTTTAAAAAATCTTAAAAGGGTCATCTGGGTGACTCAGTCATTAAGCGTCTGCTTTCGGCTCAGGTCATGATCCCAGGGTCCTGGGATCGAGCCCTGTATTGGGGTGCCTTCTCAGCGGGAAGCCTGCTTCTCCCTCTCCCACTCCCCCTGCTTGTGTTCCCTCTCTTGCTGTGTCTCTCTCTGTCAAATACATAAATAAAATCTTAAAAAAATATATTAAAAAAATCAACTTCTCTCCTGTCATACCTCCCTTGGAGGTTATGACTAGTGGGCCAGGTACAGTCAGAGAGATCTGCAGAATCCAATCAAATGTCATTTTGATGGGTTCAAATGGATTCATGGACCACAGGGAGACAATGAAAAGAATTCATAATAGAATCAAGTAAATAGTCAAGTGGCTACCAGCCTAACTGTGACTTAGGTACAGTCATTTAGCTTAAGAATGAGGTCGTGTGTAACTTGAATTCAAGCAACTTAGTAAGATCACCCTGTAAAATTATGGTTAATGTTAATCTGTTAGAAGCACTTTACAAATAAATGCATATTGTAAGAAAAATTATCCCTTTAGCTATATTCCTAATATTAAGAAAACTGGGTCAATCCTTTTGAGTTAGTTTGAGCCAGACAAATAATGTCATGGTGAATTTATATGTCACCAAGATTGTTGGGAAATATCAACTTCCTGTGACAAATGTAGCTTATAACTCCAAGTGAACAAACACCATTTTGTACCATAAACATTCTCCCAAATGTAGTTACATATTAGTCTTAAGATTGTAAGTCAAAATCCTTGAACTATAAGAATAAAACTTTCAGTACTTTTTAGCAAACTAGACAGGATTTTAACTCTGATGACAAGATGCAGAAAGTGGATAGAATTAGCTTACATTATTTGTTCACAGGTGTGTAAATATTCACTATTATTTCTTCTACCTAATAAGATTTAATGGTTACCTCAAGACTTGTTTCTTCAGGGCACCTGTGTCAACAATCTGCAGTTTTTCCAGGATTCTTCTTTAGCAACAGCTAACTGGGTCTTAGAGATTCTGCTGCCTCCCACATTTTCTAGCCAAAGCTGAATGAAAGAATTTGTGGTGTACAATCTGTTTCACAATCCCATTCGGAAAACATGGACTCAGACTCACATTGGCGCCATGATTAGGGAAGGTGGCTCTGTTTCTCCTTGTCCTGGGGAATGACAATTCCTGTTCTTAGATCCTGCCACAGTCTCTGGTCAACTTGCAAAATGGCTAGCTTAAAGAAAACCTCAAGAGTTTGCTCGGAAATCCTCTAATTGATTAGAATTACTTCATTGTTCCCTTAGTGGATGTTATAGATTGAATTGTATCTTCCAAAAAAGATCAATTCAATGCCTAATTTCTAGTACCTCAGAATATGATCTTATTTGGAATCAGAGTCTTTGCGGATTTATCCGGGTGAAGATGAGGTCATTATGGTGGACCCTAATTCAATATGAGCTGTAACCTTATAAAAAGGGGAAACTTGGACAGACACATACAGGAGGAAGATGATGTGAAGACACAGGGAGGCAATGTGAAGGTGGAGGCGAAGATGGATGAAGGCAGCTGCAAGCCAAAGAGCTCTAAGGATTGCTAGGTGCCACCAGAAGCTAGGAAGAGGCAAGGAAGTGTTCCACCCAGAGTCTCAGGGGAATGACAGCCCGGCCAACACCCTGATTTTAGACTTCTAGCCTCCAGAAATGGAAGAGGGTACATTTCCATTGTTTTAAGGCACCCAGTTTGTCGGACTTTGTTATGGCAGCTCTAGTGGGTCCTTTAAACCTGAGGATGATGCAGAATTGAGAACAGAGATATGAATCAAACCAAACCCAACATATGACTTAGTGTGTGAAATCTGGGAATAATGTGTGCAGTCGGTATCTGTCTCAGCCTGCCTTCCCTTCCCTAGAAAGCAGAGCTACAATGATGGCTTTGGGGCGGGTCATTCATTTTGACAAGCAATCCCAGGGGATAGGAGTAAAGCAATAGAACGGGTGCAGGTCCTGGGATTGAGCCTCGTGTTGGGCTCCCTGCTCAGCGGGGAGTCTGCTTCTCCCTCTCCTGTCTGGCTACCCCCCCACCCCACGTGCTCGTTCTTTCTGTCTCCCTCTAATAAATAAAATATTTTTTTTAAAAAGTGGAAAAGAAGCAGAAGCACTAGTGTCTTTTTCCCACTGGATTTCCTCTCCATGGTGTCACATCCCTTACGTCCTGGGGTCTGTGCATATGGGAATGCAGAGCTAGGGGAATGCAGAGCGGTCCCCAGGAGTGCTTTGCTATGGGTCTGAGACAAGGATGAGAAGCAAGAGAGGTGGGGGTGCAGGGGGATGTGGGCTGTCAGGCTTACCTGAGCGGAGCTGGTGGGCTACAACCATGGCTGGAGCCCAGGCTGAGAGGCTGTGACTAGCACATGAGAGTCATCCCAAAGTACTTGGAGACTTTGTCTTATTAGGGTACTGGGCAACTGATTTAGATTTTAAGCTGAAAAGCCCAAGAGAATTTTAGCCTATAAACAGCACTGGAGGGGTGCCTGGGTGGCTCAGCCGTTAGGCATTAGGCGTCTGCCTTCGGCCCAGGTCATGATCCCAGGGTCCTGGGATCGAGCCCCGCATCCGGCTCCCTGCTCTGCGGGAAGCCGGTTTCCCCCTCTCCCACTCCCCCTGCTTGTGTTCCCTATCTCGCTGTGTCTCTCTCTGTCAAATACATAAATAAAATCTTAAAAAAAAAAAACAAAACAGGGCGCCTGGGTGGCTCAGTTGGTTAAGCGACTGCCTTCAGCTCAGGTCATGATCCTGGAGTCCCGGGATCGAGTCCCGCATCAGGCTCCCTGCTCAGCGGGGAGTCTGCTTCTCCCTCTGACCCTCTTCCCTCTCGTGCTCTCTATCTCTCATTCTCTCTCTCTCAAATAAATAAATAAAATCTTTAAAAAAAAAAAAACAAACCCAAAACCAGCACTGGAACACTGAGAGAACTTACCCATCATATTTATAAACTTCATTTATTAGATTTGTAAGAATTGTTTAAGTGCTTGCAAAAACTGTTTGGTTTGCTAGACAATTGCATTAGTTCAAAAAGAAAATTAAGTGCATTGGATTTATCAATACAGTTAAAATATTTAAAGGAATTTAATTGTTATAAAAGTCTCCTTAAAAATTACTGTGAACATTTGTGAAATTTATAAGTTGAACTTGTCTCTAAATTGACCCTGAAAACTTAGGGAAAACCAGGCCTTTGAATGATTTGAATATTAACTTTAAATCCCAAAGTAGCTCCTGCATCATCTTTTTTATACAAACAAGCTACTCCTAAAGACTAAAAAAATTCATAATTATATCTTCCAATGCTATAGAAATCTTTTTTCTCCTATCTTGTTCATCTGAAAAATGAGTTCTTCAAAAGTGGGATAAACCCAAGATATCTATTTATTTTGCAACTTAAATTTTGTATCAGTTGGGGTTCTTTGGCTGCAAACAAGGAAAATCAATTTTGGCAAAGTAAAGGGAATTTCCTGAAGGATCCTGAGTAGTTCAGAGAATTAACGAAAAGGCTGAGATCCAGCCTCTGAAATGGATAGAAATCCAGTCGGCCCTGGAGTCTAAGCAGGGTGTGTGGACTCGGCCCTGGGCAGATTCATTTGCAGGTGTCAGAGGCCACTCTGGCTTTTATCTGACAAGAGGACTTAATACTGGGAGTTGGGTGCTTGCCAAATTCATGAAAGGCTGGAGGAGTGGGCTGTAGACCACCACCACAAGGCTGACCTCCTCCAGAAGCACTCACTTTGCCCCTGCCGGGAAGTCAGAGGGTCCTACAAGCTGTCCTTCCTCCCCGACCAGCCTCGCCTTTCGGAGGACCAGAGCATCTAAGTCTCCCACAAGTCTGTCCTGCTGCTAGAATGACTAGAGGTCAAGCCACGTTCTCCCGGCATGCACTGGAGAGTCTTTCTTACCGCCTGGGGCCAGCCCAGTATCCTCAGCCCTGGCCCTGACTTTGTTTTGCTCCATTGCTGTGGAGCAACGGCCTGACAACTAGTGGTGTAAGACCATGAGCATGTCATTATGTCACTGATTCTGTGGGTCAAGAATATACAGATGGCGCACAGAGGATAGGGCTGTCTCTGCTCCGTGGGGTCTGGGAATACTCCAGCAGCTGGATTCCGGAGTCCCCAGAAGGCTTCTTTGCTCACACATCAGGTGCCTGACTGAAGGACAGCTCCATCGGGGCAGCTGACCAGAGCATGTGCATGTGGTCTCTCTGGGACGCCATCTTGGGTGGTGGAATTTCTCACATGGAGCCTCGGTTCTTCACATACACAGGTTCCGTTGAGCAAGATGGAAACAACTTGGCCTTTCATGACCCAGCCTTGGAAGTCACACAGCACAACACTTCTGCTCTGGTCAAAGCGGTCACAAGCCTGCTTGGATTCAAGGGGAGGGAGGCAGACCCTGCCTCTTCATTGGAGGAGTGTCAAGAATTGGCAGCATTGTACTCCTCCGAGGTGACACTCATGGTCCTCCATGAAGCTCCACTGTCCCATTTGCTAGAGATCAGCCTGGGATCCTACACCTGGAGTGCCCTAGCCAGTGCGCTACTGCAAGTGGGTTACTGCAACACGAATCCTCACAGCCCTGGGGTGGAGGGGCAGTCCTGGGTCAGCCAGAGAATCTGGGCTGGTCCCCTCTAGCCAGAGCAACCTCATAATCCACCCTGATGTGCAATATACATGTTCCCATTTCCTAGGTGTACACAAGGTGGAGAAAGTTGGGGTCTGCTCCACTACACCATAAGCTCCTTGCAGATGAGAGCTTTGTTTGCTTTCTTCATCACTATATCCCCATAGTGCTTGACCCATAGCAAGTGCTCAACAAACAGTTGTTGAATGTATGAATGAATGAATGAATGAATGAATGAATTTGCTTTACAGCTCAGCCTGGCTTTGTCTGTCAGGGAAGGGCTATTCATAGGTAGTTACCAGGAATTTCCTGAGGTAGGGGGGCGTTCTCCCCGACCTGAGGGCTTTGATTCCACGGGGTGGGTCACCTTTACTCCTCTATCCAAGGGTTCTAGGTTCTCCTCATTGCTTTGGGTCCCACTAGCAATTGGTGCCTCGTTAGGCTCCAACCAGCTGAGAAAGCAGAGAAAAGTAAGTGTGAGGAGGAAGGGAGGCAAAGCAGAAGCACATCAGCCGAAAAGGTGTCCAGCTCCCCTCTTTCCTTCTGGGCCCTCCCTCATCAGGATAGCCTTTGGCAGGCCTTTCACGGCCATGTAGGCTCTTCCTAGCAGGAACCTCAAAACCCTCCCAGCTTCTATCCAGCGCTGGACACATTTTTAGGTATTGGTTAGAGCTGCACCCCACTTAGTGGACCAATTTCTGTTTTAGACTGCCCAGGCTGCTCTAATAGAAATCATAGACAAGGTGGCTTATAAACAACATTTATTTCTCATAGTTCTGGAGGCCAGGAAGTCCAAGATCAAGGAGCCTGCAGATTGGGTGTCTGGTGAGAACCCACTTCCTCATAGACAGCTGTGTTCTCACTGTGTCCTCACATGCACACGGGGTGAGGGAACTCTGTGTGATCTCTCTTATAAGAGCACTGATCCCCCCCGCTCAAGAGCACTGATTCCATACCTGAGGGCTCCATCTTCATGACCTAATCACCTCACAAAGGCCCTACCTCCTAACACCATCACCTTGGGGACTAGGATTTCAACGTATGAACTTTGGGGGACGCAAACATCCAGTTTATAGTACCTACCTTCCCCCTAACCCCCACCATAGGCTACTCCTAAAGCTCTGGGCATCTGATCTTAAGGCCCGATTCCATACCCCAGTCCAGCTGTGAGGTCATGGCCAGAGCAGGGAAGCTCTCCTCCGTTGGTGTTCCCATCTGGAACGTTCCTGCCTTTCTCCTGGGCTGCGTTGAGGTCATAAAAGGAAGCTCTCTCTGCAAGCCCTAAAGTCTTCTCACAGGGAGGGAGTGCATGTGCTTTTGGTTGTTCAAGGGCTGTCATATTTATCTGTTTTCCCAGCCCTTGCCCCATTTCTGGGATATAGTAGATCCTCACCTCATATTTGTTCATTGAAGGAAATAATTGAAGTATGTATGTATGTATGTATTTGAGAGGGAGAGAGCTCCCGAGAAAGGAGGAGCAGGAGCGGGGGGTGGGGGGGAGGAGGAAGAGGGAGAGGGAGAAGTAGACTCCTGGCTGAGCAGGGAGCCCTCGGGGCTCAATGCCTGGATCCTGGAATCATGACCTGAGCTCAAGGCAAGACGCTTAACTGACTAAGCCGCCCAGAGACCCCTGAAGTAATTTTTAATTGTCCTGGTTTTTCAGGTCAAGAAACAGAGGCACAGAAGGATGACCTAAGCTCAGAGTGGCAGGAAAACTTTCATACTGACACTTGCCGAATTGCCAATTATCTCTTGGCCTCCAGATGCCCTCATTTCCTATGGTCCGAGTCAGTTGGAACAACGAGGCCCAAGGATCCAATTCGAACCCTAGCTACAACAGAGCGCAACCTTTGTAAACTCAGCATCTCTCTCTCCGAAACTCAATCAGTTCCTGCTCATTTAATTTCTTCCCCAATTCTGAGGGAGGTTTGGCTCCCGGTGCTGGGTCTGCAAGTCAGGGTCTAGGAGGCAGAGTGGACATTTCTGGCCTAGCAGTGCAGGGAAGAGCCGAGACCAGCCTGCTGGGAGTAAGATGATCAGGGCCGACTTGTCCTGCGGGGGCCCAGTGCCAACAGCACGCAAGGCTCTCTCCACGTCTCTCCTGTGTCTGCCAGGTTCCCCTGCATGGTGGGTGTGTTGTGCATGTGTCCAGATAGATCTCCGTTCTTGGCCTCCGGAAGGGCAGGTCGGGAAGAGTGGAGCTAGCAGGGAGTGTGCTATGAGAGACATTCATTAGGACAAACAGCTCGTGGGGGTAAATACACAAAAACCAAATTGAGTAACATTCTAATGCATAGGAAAACAAGCCCTTGGGCAGCTTGTGCCAGATGAGGTAAATGGAAAAACATGATGTCACTGTCAGGCAGGAGTCTCTCTGGTGCCCCTCCCGCCCTCCCCTTTTCTCTGTGTCTCCTCTTTCCGTCATCCTTTATTGCCTCCCTCCCTCTCCCCACTCCTGTCATCTCAGGGTCAGCTCCCCTCCTTGTTCTCCTGGGGGCATCTTCTCTCCTTCCCCAGAGCCCTTCTGACAAGACCCAAGCAGGCAATCTTCAGTTCTTTAAGAGAAACTCCTCAACAGTGAGGGGCAAACCACCAGTAAGGTACCAAATCCCTTGGTTTCCAAGGGCACTACATTGGCCTTTGGACAGGTGATAAGCATCTCAAAGCCCCCTCCCCAAGGGAGAAGGAGTCTCTAACGGTGGAACTTCCTTCCCCATCTTATGAGTGGGTGAGGTGTTCCGGGGACCCTATTCTGGAGTCCTTGACATCATATCCTACAGATCTGAAACAAGGCTGGCAAATTCCGGATTCTGCCGAGTAGAAGTATTTGGGGAGGTGGGAAAGGAAAGGACAAAGTCAGCTTGGCTCAGAAGCAAGTCTGGCCCACAGTCTGGCCTGTAGGACTGTTCCCTGCCCCCCTCCAGCCTGGAGCAGGTGCTCAGCAGACATGGACAGGATGCTTTGTCCTCGCTCGGTCCAGTCAGATCTCATGATCCCCTCCTTCGCCGCAGCTGCTGGCGGCTTTCTCCTCACCTCTCTCCCTCCCTTGCCTGCTGCTTACCCCTCTACTTCTCCCTACACCCCCAGGCACTACTCCTTGTACTTCCTGGTAATTCCATCACCAGGCATTTGACCTAATTTTGGGTGCACAGCTTACCAAGCACGGCAGATGGAAGGCATCAGAATCCCCAAATGAAGGGCTGGCGTGGGCCGTTTGCCTGAGTCAGACGGGTGATGCTCAAAGCATAGGAATAGCCATGGGGGATAGGTTTCCCACTCCCCTTGCCGTGCTGCGAGCTCCTTTCGGGCGGGAGTGGGTCGGCTCTGTTTATGCTGCATCCCCAGTGGGCACTTTGCTCATTGTGCAAAGCCCTGTGCCCAGGGGGCACTTTAACAAACCTGCTGTTGCATTAACCATGTCCAGTCTTGTCTGGGGCCCCTGCTGCCTTAGAAGCTTGCTCAGAAGAGTTGCAGTTGCCAGAGGCATCCATCCAGGTGTGTGTCCACCTGAATTCCTCCTTTTTAAGTAATCCTTCCCATTAAACAGTTACGTGTGTGTCCAGGACCGCGTAGTGTGTTGCACTTCAGGACCCATCATCTCATGGCCCCGTCTTACAGTGGACAGAGCAGGGTCCATATTCCCCATGATGCAGGCAGGCAGGGGAAGGACCCAGAACTCCTCTGTCTCCTGGCCTGCAAGTCTGCTTGCTACTACGCATGCAGGTACCCCAAGCCTTCTTCCCTCACATTTCCACTTCCCTGCAGTCCACCTCACCGGAAAGGGAATCCACTCTCCTTCCCTCTGTCCTGACCAGCCCCTTGGCTTTCAGCCTGGCCCTTCATCTGGTCCCGCATCTCAACCAGCCCTTGCTTCCCTTGTCCAGGCTGCTCAGATTCCACAAATGTGGACCAGCACACCTCTCAGTCTCAGCCAGGGCTCCCATTCCTGCTCTCACATCCCTCCCACCGTGGCCTAGGCCATCTTGGGGCTCTGGCCTGAGAATTGGCCTTGCCCTTCACACCACCCCCACCCCTTCCCTTTAACACTGATTTAGTGGCTGTTTTCCAGCAACCACTTAGCTTTTTGAGATATCTAAGAATAATACACCTCCTCTGACTATTTCAGACATTATCTGCTCTGCTCAGTGTATTAGGGTTTGCACTGCAAAGCCCTAATTAAAATTGCTTACCTTTCCTTCATAGTTCCCCCATTCCCCCCCAACCCCTGTCGCCCCAGGCTGGCTAGGAACAAAACAGCAGCAAAGGAGGAGGCATGTGGTTCCCTTAACAGCGGTCATTGTGTCTTCCACTTTGCCCTCTCTTCTCCTGACCAAGAGAGCTAAGGGGGGGTGGGGTGGAGGGTGTGCGGGCCAGTGTTGCTAGAAGGTCAAGGGTGCCCTGGGCAGGTGAGTGTACCGTGGGGGAAAGGTACTCCCAGTGGAAATCTAGAGTGACTGCTCTGTGGGGCTGCTTCATCCTGGGTGGTTTGCTGAACACTTTCCCCTCTCAGTTGTGAAAGAGATAAGAATATGCCTCCCACGGGGCGCCTGGGTGGCTCAGATTGTTAAGTGTCTGCCGTCGGCTCAGGTCATGATCCCAGGGTCCTGGGATCAAGCCCCGCATCGGGCTCCCTGCTTGGCGGGGAGCCTGCTTCTCCCTCTCCCTCTACCATTCCCTCTACTTGTGCTCTCTCGCTCTCTCTGACAAATAAATAAATAAAATCTTAAAAAAAAAAAAAAAAAGAATATGCCTCCCACAAAATATACCACTTGGGCATAAAGATTATTTTGAGCTGAAGGCAATTGAGAATCAAAAGATGCAGAAAGAAACCTTCTCAGAGCTTCCCTTATCTGACTCTAAAAGCAAAAAAATCCGGGAAAGAAGGCTGTGATAAATTCCTTCTTCAGGCCAGACCTTCTCCCAGAAGGGAGAATGTGAATAAAATCTACCTCAAAGCCCTTCTTCAGGGTGGTTTTAAGGCCCTGAAGGAAACAGGAAGTTCACTCATAATTGTGTAGAAAAAATGCTATCACAAACTTTATCTCGAGTGTTCTCCTAAAAACCCATTTATTTTTTCCTAAAAGCCCTTTCTTCCCCACCCTCTCTCCTATTGAGTTCGGTGCATAATCTCTTAACTTCAACCATTTAATGAGCCAGCTACTTCCGGCAGCTACCATGTGTATACAAATAAACTTTGTCCTCTCGGGAATCTGTCTTTTGTCATTTTAATTCACAGACCCCAGATATAGAACCTAAGTGGGGAGAGGAAAAGTTTTTCCTTCCCAACAGCTGCATGTCGTGATGTGGAGGGTGACAGGCAACGGCTCGGCTTCCGCTCCCTGTTATCAGATGCTGGTCTGCAGCCGGAGGCACCCAACGCACTGTCTGTGGACACCTGCAGATGATTTTCACTTAGAAGAACACAGTCTGGGGCACCTGGGTGGCTCAGTCAGTTGAGTGTCCGCCTTCAGCTCGGTTCATGGTTTCAGGGGCCAGGGCTCAAGCCCCACGTGGATCCCCACGTCAGGCTCCCTGCCCAACGGGGAGTCTGCTTCTCCCTCTGCTCTTCCCCCACCCCTGCTTGTGCTCTCTCTCTCTCAAATAAACAAATAAAATCTTAAAAAAAAAAAAAAGAAGAGCACAATCTTCCTCTGCCCATTATCTCAGCCTCCAAAGTGAATATATTTAGCTTTCATCTGAAGAGGTTTACAGAGGTCGATCTATATATAATTTTTTTTTAAAAAACTTACTGCTTTATAACCTTTACACACAACAACCCTACTCGTACTCATTATTTTTCACAGCAACCCTGAACTGGAAATACAGCTGTTAAAATCGAGGCCTCTAACAAGCAAGGGTTTGTCACCAAATCCCAGTCTGATGGTCTTCATTTTTTTTTTAAAGATTTTATTTATTTATTTGAGAGAGAGAGAGTGAGAGAGAGAGAGCACATGAGAGGGGGGAGGGTCAGAGGGAGAAGCAGACCCCCTACTGAGCAGGGTGCCCGATGCGGGACTCAATCCAGGGACTCCAGGATCATGACCTGAGCCGAAGGCAGTGGCTTAACCAACTGAGCCACCCAGGTGCCCAGTCTGATGGTCTTTAATTCATCCCTTGTTGGGTTCCCATTAAACCTCTGTAGTTCTACAAGTCACACAAACACAGTTAAAAAGAAGTAGGGCGCTTCCCAGGGGAGGTCAGGGGCTGGCCCCGCCATAGCGGCCGTAGCGGCCTGAGTGGTGGCCTTGGGTAGGGTGAGACGCTGGAGCGGTGGTGGTCTCTGGAGGTCTCACCTCTATTGCCATTGCTCTGGCCTTTGGTCCAAGAATGACACATTCCATTGCAAATCAGGGGCCCAGGGAGGAAGGTGGAACTGCCTCATGGGGTTATACCAGGGCCAGTTACCTCCTAAACAAATCCCCTTCAATGGAAACCCCTTTAGCCTGCGTGAGTTCATCCCTGTGGTAGTCCTCTTTGGTCCTGTCTCTTGTCGCTGACCTGTTACCACAGAGAGTGGACGACCTGGCGCTCTTGGGCAATGTGGCCACATCGGGGCGCTAGCCAGGATTTTCCGGCGGCGCTGAGACCCGTATGACAGAAGACAGGGCTGAGTCCGCACTTGAGGGTAGAGAATTCCAAGCCGGATTCTGATCTGTCAGCCCAGGCTACTCAGGAATCCTCCCCCCGATGAAGAACCCCTTCCTGGGATTCCGGCCATGAATATGGATGGCCGTTCTGTCATCCTGCGGTTTGTGCAAACAAAATGTCTCCCCCAGGCTGGGCTGAAGCAGGTGGGAGAGTAAGTGATGGGGAGACACGGAAGTGATGGATTTTGGCCAGCAGCCGCCATAGGGGAGTGTGAAAAGAGAAAGGAAACAGCAATTGCACAAAGCAATCTGGAGGCTTTCCCGGCAAGCAGCCAGAGGTGTTAACAGTGAGGGTTGTCGGCTAGGAAGGACTCCGGGCAGGGAGGCCAGAATCCCGCCTTGCCTTTCAGAAGCAGAGGAGGAAACAAATGAAGTAGTTTGTTTGCAGATTCCTCCGGTGACTTCTCTGGGATGAGAAGAGTCTGTCTGCGGTAAAAGGGAGATTTATACCCTGGAAAGGAGGAAAGGTAGAGAGTGCTTTCCTATGTTTGCTGCTTCCTAATTGCCTTCCACTCAAAGTGGCATCTTTTGGGGTGGTGTAATTCCGCTACCCTACATTCTGTCGCAGGCTTACACTTTTACTGCCCACCTCAGTCAGCCTCAGAAAGCTCTCTGCCCCTTTCTTCAGGCTTCGCTCTCAGTCTAGGTAAGCTGGTGAAGGATCTCTGGCTAGGGCAACACGTTGTTCTTTCCACGTAACGTGGTTGCAGGTGATAATGAAATGCAGTGATGGGACAGATGTCGGGGCTCTGGGACAGACTTGAGTGGGAGGGCGGGGGAGGTGTCTATTGTGGGAGCTTTGTTCACTCCGCCTGGGGGACATCTGCCACTCTCATGAGAGGTCTAGCCCTGGCTGCTTTTTTATCTGACCAGGTCCCATTAGGTTTTAAGAGATGAGGTTTTGTTCATACAATCCTCCATATATGCATGTCTTTGTAATGATGAGTTATCATAAGAGTGTTCCAGCCCTTTTGACCCAATTCTGCAAGCCAGAAGTTAAGCTCCCTGTGATTGAGGGGGCTTGCCCTTCATTAAAGCAATGACCATCCTTGGCATAGCATCCTCCACTTGCAGATTCAGGCTGAAATGTCTTCTGCATGCACAAGGCAGACTCATCTCATTGTCGAGTCTAATACATAAATCACAGCTCGGAACCACGGGACCCAAATGTAAAATGCAGTATCTGGCACCACTAGAGATAAATAAATTACCTGTAATCTGGAAAGCAGGTCATCTTGATCCTCCACTCTGTTCTGGTGACTTCAGTGATTGATTTTGCTAAACTCAGATGAAGCAGAAGGACATTCAGGTTCAGGGCTTCAAGTGGAATGAAAGCGATTGAGCCAAGAGATGAGATAATGAAACTCTTTGCAAAAGGAGGTGAACAGAGGAACCGTGATTCCTGGCTCCCCAAGGGCTTCTGCCGAGTCCTTCATGAGGCTCTACTCTGCTTCTTGACTTCAGAGTTTGAGAGACACTATTGTTTCTGTTTAATAAACACTACTTTTTTGTTTAGGGCAGTTTAAGTGGGTTCGCAAACCATCTCTGATTTGATCTGAAAGTGACCTGCCCACAAGACTCCACGGGGCCTGGAGTTCTGTGAGGGCCACTCCTTTAGTTTGAGAAGATGAAGACCTCACTGAAGGGAAATATTATTGTAAAAAGATGAAGGCCAGTATCAGCCCACAGCATTCTAGAACTGTGCTATCCGATAGAAGGTAGGGGGGGGGGGGTGGGGGGAAGAAGGAGAATACCAGGCACCCAGGTAACTTAAAGAGTTTGTATTTGTCAGCCACATTTAAAAAGTAAAAGAGACAGGTGAAGTCAGCCCTAATACATTTTATTTAATACAAGATATCACACATTATAATTTTAATATGCAGTTATATTAAATATTAAAATATGCAGTCCACCATAGTGGAGAAATCAGGAACCTTCCTGTGGTCAGGGGACATTTGTTGGCTGGATAAACTATCCTGCTCACAGATTTTGATGGAAGTTTAATTATACCAACATCTTGGTGTCCTTGGTCTCTGAATGTCTGTTCCCAGTAGGTATGTCAGACCCTGCGTGTGTGCCAAGCCACAGGGACCTCTCCTGGCCCTGATTCACCTTGGCCCTGCCCAGGTTGGGTCAGCGGAGGAGATAAGGTTGGCCCCCTGAGGTGGTTGCACATCTTGCCCTGCCACCTGGCATTCATTCCTCTCTCGAGTTTGTTTTCACCCAACTCTGGCCCAAATGTGGGCTTTACGTACATCCTTCCAAAGCCCGTCACATCACAAAACTACTCAGCCCCCTCCCTTTTCTCTAAGCGCTGCTTGAAGGAAGCCACTGTGATGTTATGCCAGAGTATGAATGGATGCTGAGGGGACAAGGCTCCCCTACACACAGGTCAGGTTTGGGGGTTTAATGCTGGCTCCTGCAGGCAAGGCCGGGACGGACGAAGGCAGGCGAGTCAAGCTCTTCTCAGTTGCAAGTAAGAGAGTCCACCCAGGGAAGATGCACACAAAGGGGCATTATTCTACAGTCGTGGGGGATCTGATGAGAACCATACCTCCTGTATGGTCGGGTCCCTACAAGGGACTGAGACAGGGAGAAACCTGACCAGCACTTGGGCAGCTTCTATCTGTCTCCCGTTTTCTTCTCCCCCCAACCCCGTGGTTAGGAACACATGATTACACTGGTCACCCCATAGTTCCAAAGTTGGCTTGTCCTCAGTTCAAGCAACAGCAAAGACCGACAGGCATCTCTGCATCTTTTTTTTTTTTTTTTTTTTAAGATTTTACTTATTTATTTGAGAGAGAGTGCATGAGACAGAGAGAGCACGAGCAGTGGGGGGAAGGGGAGCGGGGGAGGGAGAAGCAAGCTTCCCGCGGAGCAGGGAGCCCAATGTGAGACTCGATCCCAGGACCCTGAGATCATGACCTGAACCAAAGGCAGATGCTTAACCGACTGAGCCACCCAGGCGCCCCTGAAATGTTAATCTCATCTGAAAACACTCTCATAGAAAAATCTAGAATAATGTTTGACCAAATATCCGGGCACCTTGGTCCAATCAGGTTGGAATACTAAAGAAACCATCATATCCTCTAATCATATCTAGTAGGAGTCCATATGTGAGGACTGGGTCTTTTCCTTCCTTCTCACCTCTTGGAGGGACCGCCCCCACCCCCGAAAACCATCTTCTGAAGGTTGGAGCTGGGTATGGCTCAGCCTAACTGTTGACATCCTCAGTTCCCAGTCTTGTTTCTTGCTTCATGTGGCCATTCCTCAGGAAGCTGCACCTCCGAAGGGGGGTGGGTTTCTGGTAATGACTTCCTAAAGCAGCCCGTCATGCTTGCGGCACAATTACACCAGTGGTAATAACCACGCTGACAGAATGAGCGGTTAGTTAGTTTGCAGATCTGTCAGCAGGCTTGGCTCTTGTGAGCGGGCCATGATTTACTGAGGAAAGGGATCTCAGGTGTTAGATTGCCTAACACCTGCCTCAGCATGCATGTTTTTATTGTTATGTTTTAATAGTGCTGCATATTCTTAAGATTTCCATGGTACATTGCTGTGTTGCTTCAGCTTGGCTGTAAATGTTGACATAAAACAGACTCTCACACAACTTTAGAATTGCAGGAGGCACAGATAGTCCGATGTCACAAATATATTCACCATGTAGTAGAGGGTTAACTTCCCAGGTCCCTGTTTCTCAAACCTTGTACATTCCGAAGGAAGGCCTAACTTCAGAAGGACTGGCCCTTGACCGGCTTCTGGGAACGATTCCTGAGCCTTTGGATTCTCCTGAGAAGAGTGTTTTTGTACAACTGAGGCCAAGGCCATACTGTCTCGGTTTGACCTGGAGTGGGGTGCTGGACACATAGTAGCTCATATTAGTCACACGGTCCTACCCAACTGACCTGATCCTTTTTTTTTTTTTAAAGATTTTATTTATTTATTCATGAGAGAGAGAGAGAGAGAGAGGCAGAGGGATGTGAGACTCGATCCCAGGACCCTGGGACCACAACCTGAGCCGAAGGCATTTGCTCAACCATCTGAGCCACCCAGGCGCCCCCAACTGACCTGATCCTTAATAAAAATCCTGGCTGCCGAGGCTGGGGTGATACCCCCTGGTTGTCACATGTTGTTGCTGGGAGAATTAGTACGTCCCCGTGGAACTTCCTAGGGAGGGGACTCCTGAGATCTTGTGCCTGGTTTCTCCTGGAGTTTGGCTGCCCCCCTTTTCCCTTTGCTGATTTGATCTGTATTCTTTCACTGTAATAAACCATAACTGTGAGTGTGACAGCTCTTCTGAGTCCTGTGAGTCCTTCTAGTGAATTATTGAGGCTGGAGGATGGTCTTGGGGACCCCCTTCCGAACAGTTACTTGACTGAGAACTCTGTTGTGGGGAGCAGTGGTGGAGAAGTGACTTTGGGGAGTGTTAATGGCAGGAAATTAATAAGGAAAGGGCTGGAACTGGGCCCTGGAGGGCTCCCTAGGGGGGTAACTGTGGCGGTCTCTGATTTCCTCCTCAGACGTTTTATATATTTGCCCCATTTATCCACCCAAACCATTAAGATCTGCTAGGGCAGGTCTTTCTTCTACCCCCTTTACCCCCATAGTGCCTAGCACACTGTCCTGCAATGCCGATGGTACCCTGCCCAGATGCCCTTCAGCAGGTGAGGTGAGTGGACCCATTGCCCAGCTGCTCTGGGTTTTGGCTGCCGAGTGGCTCACAGCTGCTCCTAGGAGAACTGGCTTTGGCTGAATGCACTCTGTCCCTCCACCGCCCTGATGGCCACCAGTGACTAGCTGACATGGGGCCACAAAGGCTGTCGGCTTTTCCTCAAGGAGGCATCAACTCCCTGGTGCAATTCAGGCTCCCGAGCTCTCGGTGGCGTCAGGCTGCAGCTGGCCTGTACCCGGGCCACACGCTGGCTGAGCATTCTTCCCCAGCCTTCCCCAGTCCGCTTCCCGTCCTCCCCCTCTGCTTAGGGCATTCCTTCCATCAATCACCTGCTGAGGAACCCCCATCTCAGGGACTGATTTGAGGGAACCAAGTTGAGACGGTGATGGATGTTGGAAACCCCACAACCACGTTTGATACCATGCCAACGGCATGAACCAACTCAACATGGCTCCCAGTGTCTGTTTCCGCAAAGGCATTTCTCAGTCATTTACAACTCTTAGTACTGAGCCCATGAATTCAGATGGAGAAGATGTAAACCATTTATGGTTCACTTGCTAGCTGCTCTGGGAGACCAGAAGTGAAGCAATTGTTGAAGAGGTTTGCTCTTAGCCACAAGCTTGTCATTCACACGCTTCGGCCTTCCCACAGTGGTGACTCGCACCTTGACCGACCGCTTCCTTCCCTTCCCCCTCATTTCCCTATCCCTCTAGCAGTGTCGTCTGAGCTCATTCCTCCCACTCCCCAATTACTTGCACTTGATTTTTTGTCTCAGGATTTGCCTCTGAAGGAAACTAAGCCAGTGCCCCATCCTACTTTCCTTACTGCACAGATCAGGCCCCATGCTGGGCAGCAGCTGTCTGGACGGGTGGAACACCACGTCCAACGTCAGTCTGCGGAGAACTGGAGAACTGTCTGGCGTGGAAAACTCACAGTTAAGTGTCAGAAGTGTTGGGAGTAGAAGACAGGAGACAGGATCAATTTGTGAATGAATGGATATAGAGTTGACCCTTGAGCACAGGGCTCAGAGGCGCCTGACGGGTCTTACAAAAGGGTGAACTTCAGTTGAGGGGACTCTTGGGCACCTGTGAAGTGTGGCTCGGGCAGGCATTTGTGGGTGTTGGCTCCCCCAAATCTCATGACGTTGGCCCCTTTAGGACTGGTGCCACCTTTGGCTCAGCCTTCCTCAGAAGGATTGGAGTTAACTCCGAGACCTGGTTTGAAATTTATAGGATGGACACCACGCCCGACTCAGGTGGTTCTGGAATCACTTCCCTGACTACCAATCCATATAGATTCTCCACTCCCCTCCCCTCCCCTCTGGCTGACTGCAACCCCTCAAAACCCTGGCTTCAGGGATGCAGGGAGAAGCCAGCCAGGCTCCAATGAATCAACCGCTGCCCAAGACCGCTGCCCATAATACGTAAATGAATGAGAGCATACTTAAATGAATAAAGGAATCTGTGTTCCAATAAAACTTTATTTGGCCCGTCCTGATCAAGTTTAATAGATCTTTTGAAAACATGAGTAGTTATAACAATTCCTCTATAACAACAATTATATATGAACTCCTGGTCAAGGTCAGCAGCTTGGTCCTTTACCAAAAAAGTAAAGCCGCCCTCTGAGGACAAATGGCACATGAGGAGCGGTGGATAGTTCCTTTTCTTTAAAAAAAAAAAAAAAAAGAAAAAGAAAAAGAAAAAAAAAACTCAAACACTTCATATTTACATATTTTCCATTAAAAATTATGGTCAGTGTGATTAATTCTTTTTAAATATAAGTTTCTAATGTGTTGCAGGTTTTAATGTACAACTCTTAGTTAGCTGATAGGTTTAAGGTGCTGTCAAGGTGAGGGTGAACACAGCCCAAGGCCAATGCTGGGGAGTCCTCTGTTTACAGGCTGGCTAGACCTCCCATGGGTATCTTTGGGGGTGCAGGGGGGAGCAGAATACCAATAGTGGGAATGGCGGAGCATTCCAGGGGATGGACTATGCTTCCGCAGAGGGCTTGCTGTGCCCACACACCATCACCCCAGGCTCTGTGTGCGAGGACAGCTTGGGTGTGCCTGCTCTAACTCAGACTGAAGTTATGAGGGGCGTGGCTGCTTGGAAGCCCTTCCTGTGTCCTGGGGTCTCTACGCTGGTGCCTGACCCCTGAGGACTTTTGTGGTCGGCACCCTGCCTTTCCCATCTTCCTACATTGCTGGGTTCCTTGCCCCTAAGGCCACTGGCTTTCCATGCCTTTCTTTAGGGACAGCTCTTTGCCAGGGCTAAATGGTTATCAAAATCAAGGTCAGTATTCACGAAGCACGATAGGTCCTGTGTGAAATCTCTCCTAACACATTTGTTCTGTGGCGGGCACCTCGTGGCCTTGTTTACTCCAAATGAGCAATTCGTGCCAAGAACATTAGTTCCCGGGGTAGGCTGGGAGAAGAGTTCTATGTGTCTGCGGGTGGGTTTCGTGTATGTGGCTGGGTGTTGGGCTGGAGGCGTTACTGGAACTGCTGTCTTCAAACTCACCTGTGCACGACATCCCCTGGGGAACTGGGGCCATGACCTTGCACCCGTGCATGTGTCAGGAAAGTGCATAGGGAGTTCTGGAGGAGGTGTGTGCCCAGGCCTGGAAGATGAGTTCTTGGACCCACAGATCCCAAACTGGTGTGAGCCAAGGTGTTCAGACCACACAGGGGTGTGGCAGGTGGAACTACTGAAGTACTTGAGGGACCAGAAAATATCTGGTTGGTCAGTGGGGTAAAACTGGCTCAGTTTCCCATTTTGGATTATAAGCAACATTGCTCTGAACAAAAGATGGGATAGGTCAGATGGTGATGGGCAGGGAAGAAACATCCTGGACCGTTTTCGAATTGGAAAGCCACAGGGACCCCAGCAGAGGAAGACAGTTTAGAGGGGACAGACACTGGCCTAGGAGACTGGGCTTCAAGCCTCTCCCTGGTGGTAAGCACATCACTTGGCTTCTGGGGGCCTCACTGTCAGTGAGGCCGGATGGTTTCAACACCATGCCAGCAAGGTTCCTCTGCACCTAGCCAGGTGGGAGGGCTTGCAGACTGCTGTCTAAGACACTGTGCTCCCCTGCACACCGTCACCTGTAAAACGCAAGGGCCCCCTCTTCGCTGGGAAAGTGATCAACCCCCAAACTAGGCTCCTGTTCAAACCTGCTCCCAGAGGTTAAAGGCTAGTTATTAAGGCAGTTTAAGAAATGGACATTCCTCTCCCTCCTCGGATCCTTCCTGTGTTTTGCTAACCCCAAGGCAGCAGAGACGGGTGAAGGGGCGGTGGAGGTACGGGGTGGAGGGCGGCCAGCCCCTTCCTGCCAGGCCCGGCTTCCCTGGGTGGCCTCCGCTTAGGGGGCCTGGAGCTCCCCCCTCTCCCTCACCACCTTTCTTTGGAGAAGGCCTCGGTCTGCACGAGATCGCCGGGGTGCTCAGGGATGCACGCGCCGTTGAGGTCACCCAGTTTATTGTCCGGCAGGTCTTCGGGCTTGGTGCAGAGCTTCAGGGCGCGGGAGATGAACATGTCCAGGTCGAACTGGGGGCTGGCGCCCCCGTCGATGGAGGCCGGGCGGCCGGGCGGAGAGGCAGACAGGCGGCGCTCGGGGCTGTCGGGGGGCGGGCTGGCGTGCTCGGGGCCGCCCTGCGTGCTCTTGACCCACTGCGCGATCTCCAGGAAGAGGCTGGCCGGCTCGTCCTCACGCGGCCCGGCGTCGGCGGCCACCCCGGAGCTCGGGGGAGCCCCGGCCGCCTGCTTCCAGTGCGACAGGTCCAGGATGAGCTTGGGCTCTGAGTAGTGGTGCGGCTTGCTGTCGCGCCACAGCAGCTTGTCCAGGTAGGAAGGCGAGCCGACCTTGTAGTCGCAGGAGCGCCCGTAGTCGGCCTCGAAGGCGCGCTCCATGGACGAGTGCGAGCGCTCCAGGAAGCGCTCCGAGCTGCCCTGCGAGTCCTTGCGCGGGTCCACCTGCACGTCCTCCGCCAGGGGCGCCGAGCCCGCGCGTGGGTCGCGCTGCACCTCGCTCGTGTCCTGGCACCGGTCTGGCCTCCACTCCAGGTCCGATGACAGGCTCACAGGGTACCTGCGAGGGTGCAGACAGACGGAATGGTGGGTGACTGGACCCCCGGGTGAGTTGCCTTCCCCGGGGGAGCCAAGCCCCCTCATCCCTGTCTGCCACGCACAGACTGGCTTTCCGTTCCTTCCCTGTCCCTCTGGTCCTGTGACCGCCCCCGCCCTCCCCCGGGGTCCGGTGAAGGGACTGATGTTTTTGGCTTAACCCTTGTATTCTTCTGTACTCATTCAATACCCTGCAGGTGTTTCTTGAGCACCTTACTGTGTACCAGGCGCTGGCATTGCCAGGCACGGCAGTGAACAAAACAACAAAGCCCCTGTCCTCCTGGAACCTCCTTTCAAACGGATCCCACCAGTGCAGTGCTCCTCAAACTCTGACCTGCACGCAAATCGCCGGGGGCCCTTGCTGAGTAGCAGCTCTTGATCCAGTAGCTCTGAGGTGGGGCCAGAGATTCTGTGTTTCTAGCAAGCTCCCAGGTGATGCTGATACTGCTGGTCCAGGGACCACACTTTGAGTAGCAGGGCCCTTATGAGTGCTCCTCAGGCCTGGTTCAGATTAGAATCACCCCACATCCTGATTCAGTAGGTCTCGACTGGGGCTCTGCATCAGCACGGTTTTAACACATCCCCAGGTGATGCTAAGGTACAGTCAGGGCTAAGATCTCTTGCCTTAGTGGGTCTGGTTAGATGCCCCCCGCCCCCCAGCACCCTGCATCAATGCAGTGTAGGTGGAAAGATTCTAGACACCCTCAGGAGAGGCCAAAGATCCTTGGAATTCTGCCTTCTGTCAACTGCCCTGCAGTCAGGGAGAGCAAAGTCAGCCAGCCAAGAGCAAATGAAGGGCAGGTGTGCAGGCCATCAGCTCGAGCTGGGCCCTCTCCTCCCTGTGCCAGGTGCTCTATGCAGAACCGTGTGGAGGGAGCCAACAACCAGCTGCTCATGGTACAGGATGCCTCGTGCTCGCATGGGAAAAGCCAACGCACCTAGGACAGGCAGGTTTGGCTGTGAAAGGGCAGGCGCCCAGAGCGGTCCACACGATGTGGTTTGCGTGGCACAGGGAGGCCCCAGGACTGCCTGCCCACTGCCCAGTGACACCATGAGGGCAGGAGTCACCCCCCAGAGTGAACACCGCCTCCTCCCACAAGGGTCCTAAAAATCGCAGAGATTTCTAGGAGGAAGAACTTGCAAAGACCCTAATCCCTGGCTGCTACACACCGAGGGCCAAACATTGGTTCTCTGAAGTCTTCACAGAGACTCTGTGGAGTTAGGATGATCACGCTGCCTTACAGAGGAGGATGCTGGTGCTCATCCAAGGTTAAGCCATTTGCCCAAGGCAGGGGGGGGCCTGTAGGAAGGAGTCTGCCCATGGACTGCCCATCTCCTTCATGCAGGGATGATGGGAAAGTCAGAAGCAGAACCGTGTCAGGTTTAGAAATGGTCAGAGTTGGTGGGCAGTGGCCAAAGAAACCCTGCGACAGTTTTCCTGGCCCCAGCCCTGCACCACAGCCATGACAAGCATGGGATGGGCCTCTCGGGGCCAGCGCTCTGTGCCCTCAAGTGCCATGGAGCAGAGGGGGAGGGGCGACAGGGACCACAGTCAAGGGCGGGAAAAGCATGGGGGCGGCAGAAGGAAGAGTCTTCATTAATCTCTATTTGCTGGCACCTCTTGATAACAACAATCGACGACAACAAACCCACAAACCTGTCCGAAAATAGCAGAGCGCTGCCCTGGCCCTCCCTCCATGCCTCCTCACTCTGAAACCTATCATCTGCCAAATGACTGACAAGGAGAACTTGCTCATCTGTCACTTATGTAACTAGCTGTCACCTTCCCACAGCAGCGGGGCTCCCACTTAGGCCCCCTCGGAGTCCTAGCTGCTAAGCCCTTGACTTCTATTTCTAAACTGAGCCGCTCTCGGCTCTCCCTCCCCGGATTAGCAGATGGTGATGCCCAAATGTTTAGCTGCCTGATCTCAACATCAGAATAGGAAGGGACCCGAAAAATCCTAACATGCCTACACAGAGATTTGTTAAAAAAATGTGTGTTCTACCCAACACTGAATCACTGGTAGTGACTTCCGGGCACACTGTGTGGGGAAGGATTCGGAGGCCCGGGCCAGTTTAGCAGGCAAGAGTCCTGTGATTGCTCAGCAGCGTCTGACATAGATGCAGATCAAGGAGGCCCCGCATGAGGCAGGCATTAACCGTGTGGCGAAATGCTAGTCTCTACCCTCTCTGAGCTGTGGCTCCATCATGTGTCACTGGGCAGTAATGATAATGGCACCCCCCCCCCCCCTTAATGGCACTCTTGGGAGGTGCCAACGATGAGGACTCTGGGAAAGTGTTATGCGGGAATAAACGTCACGTTGTCTCCTTGTTGTGCACTGGCACAGTCTACTTTTCTCGGGCAGATTCCCAGTCTGCTAGAAGTGAGTTCCAGTGATGGGTACTCTTTAAATGTCGCTGAACAATGTATTGAACCCTGGCTCTAGTATATGGAGGGTGGGGAGGAAAGGGGTAGTGGCTGTGTCGCACAAAGGAAGGCCCCTGACCCACACATGCTCATCTACTGGGAGTGCCTGGGGACAAGAGAGAAAGGCAGGAAGCTAAGTGCGGGAAAGCACCCCATGGGCTATGGAGCTTGGGAGATAGAGGATCAGAGGCAAAACAGAAATGGGAGGATGAGAACGTGAATTCTAGACTCCAGGGCTGGGGGCTCCTGGAACCGCACCTGTCCCAGTTGGAGAGCTGGCTCTGGTTGGCGGCCATCAGCAGGATGTCGTCGATCTCATCTTCAATGCGGAAGGGGTGCTGTGAGGTGGGCTCGTCCTCCGGGCATGAGTATGGGCTCATGTAGGGGTGCTGCAGCCCCATCTCTGCTGTTAGGCGATCCATGGGGTTAAAGGTCAGGATCTTCTCTAGAAAGTCGATGGCTGCGGGGAGCAAAACAGGACATGAAAGTCATTCACTGCCCTGCCTAGCAGAGACATTTTTTTTGTACTTTCCCATTTGTAAAAAGGTTTTTAGCCATTCTCCTTTCTTGTGACCCTCACCACAATCCAGTGACGAACTCAGAGCAGATACTGCTTTTTTGACTTCACAAATGAATAAACAGAGGCCCAGCGGGGTAAAGTGACTTGCTCGAGTTGCCGCTGGTTAAGAGCAGGTGCAGGGCTAGAAGTCTGCCTTAGGCTGGATTTCTCCAGGGACAGGGACTGCGCTGCAGGTAGTCTGTGTGGTGACCATCCCCGGAAGCACAGGCAGGGGAGGGGGGAAGAAGCCAGTACGGGATGTGCACATGAGCAGGTTCCTCCTGGGGGCACCTGGAGGTTGGTCCCACTGGGGGGTGGGGAGGCATCCTCTAGAAGAGAGCATGGGACACACCTCAGAGGTGACTCCATTTGTGGGGCCGGGGGGGAGCCGAGGTGTCTCTACACCCACTCCCACTTGTTGCGGATTGCGTGCTGCTGGGGTGGGTGGAGGAGCCTGTGAGGCAGGTCACTGAAAGGTGAGGCAGGTGGGACACGGCCTGTTAGCCCAGGGCTCCCGAGTCCAGCCTTCCTTCCAGAGGTTGCTCCTGGAAGTTTGACAAACAAGGGCAGGTGGGCTTGATATTAAAATATTTAACCACCAAGCTGAAGCCCTCCTGGGGACTAGGGTCTAGATCAAGGGGAGGTCCTAGGCAGCTGGAACCTGGAGACAGGAAGGGACACTCTGAAGCTCTGTGTGGTGGCTGGTTGCCAACCTGCATGAAAGCATATCGAAATTTCGGCAGCCAATCGGGCTGTGTGGGTGCGCACTGGCTACAGATCAGCTCTGCACACGGAACTGGTGTCCCTTCTCCCAAGTGGGGGTAGGGGCAGCCATCTGCCTTGTGGGCTCTGCCCTGGGTTATCTCAGGGCAAGGTCTAGCCTGGAGGTTTGCATTATGTCTCAGTGCTGGAGGCCCCACTTAAATCACGACTTGGCTAATCGTGTTACCTCCCATGTGGCAAGGGAGAAAGGCCGCTGAGCTCAAGAGCCTCAGGGCACAACCATGACCCTGCCCCTCACACCAGCCCTGGGTCTCTTTGCAGGAAGATTCAACAATGAATCAGGAAATTGACGGATTTAGAAGGTCACGGCCCCCCAGGAGGATGTGGTGCTGGTCTGTATGCCTAGACTGAAGGATCCATAAAGCAGCAGGAGCTCCGAGGCTCAGGGGGTGCCTCTGGGTCAGGGCTGGAGACCTGAAAGAGCCTCACAGATGGGCAGGGCCGGGAAGAATCGGGCTCCGCAGTGCACAGCCCGCTCTGGCCCTGTCTGGCTCCAGGCTGGGCAAGCCTTGCCCGATTTGGGCTGCCGCCCTCCCTCGGCCCAGCTTATTACTCTGGACCTTCTGACAAGGACAGGAGAGAGTTGAAGCTCTAAACGTGGGCAGGCATCATCACCAGCATCACTATTTTTAACAAAGACCCAGCGAACCCTGAAGTTGGAAAGTGCCAACCCCAAAGTCTACCCCACTGACTCTAGTAAAAACGAGTCTCCTCTTTCCCCTTCCTGACAGCTGGTCTTCTAGCAGGTGCCAGACACTTCCAGAAGCCCAAATATTAGAAAATCCCTTCTTGTCTCTAACCTAAATCTACCCCCTTTAACCTCTACCCCCGGGCCTAGCTCTGCCCTCTGCGGGTTCCCCCATGTCGGCATGTTCTCTCTTCCCCAGGATTGGTCCCCTCAGGTTTCAAGGGAGCAGCGAGCAGCCAGGTCCTGTGCACTGGCCTGCATCTCCCAGTGCCCCCTGCAGTTCGATGTGCTGTGTGACTGGGGCCTGGCGGGCAGGGGAGGAAATGATGTGTGGACCCCACTTCCAGGCTGGATGCATAAAAGCCTCCTGCAAGAGTCTCTGCCCTCTCTTCCCCTGTCTTCAGCCGGAAGTGGGTGTCCAAGGGTGACCCGGAAAGCTGTGTGTTGAAGATGGCAGACACTTCTCTGACAAGCTGGGTCCTGGGAGAGCCCCAGGCTCCCCGACTCTGTCTGGACTGGAGGTGAGCCGTGCGTACACTGCTAGCAGGGTCACCCTGGAGGTTCCAGATTTATCTGCCATGGCACTAGCTTTGTTCTTCTCAACACAGAAACCACCATACCCTCCCCACCCCCATAAATCCTCTTCTCTGGGCTCAACCTCCCCACATGTTCTGAAGGCATTTCTAATATAATGAGACTTCCGTACCATCCTGTCACCTTCCTGTGGCCCAGTGAACTCAAACGGGACTTTCCCGAGCCCCTGGGGTTCTGGAAGGATCCTCAGGGGCATCTCTGGAGACTGAGAGGCAGGTGAGCCCCGAGGTCCCCAACCCTGCTTCACCCAGAGCACTCATTTTGACTTGTTTCCCTATTAGGTTTCCTCGTCAGATTTGTTACTTGTGACACATTTCCTTCGTAGATTAAATGGAGCTCAGAAGTGAGGCCTTGATATGATGGTCTCGGGGCTTGTCCCCCTTGTCTTGCTCCGACGGCTGCGTCAGCTGCTGAGGGACAGTCACCCAGGCTGCCCTTTGAGCCTCCGGGGGCTTCGGCCAGAGAGACATTCTGCCTCTTCCCAGGCCTGCGGGGCCTCTGATGTGCAGGAGAGGGAGGGAGCGTGGGTCAGCAGCCGGCTCTCCTGGGTGGGTGGGCTTGGTGCCCTCCCCCCATCCATATTTCATTCCTGGGACCCCTCATTCTCCTAAAGCCAGAGGTCAGCTGGAGACCTCTTTTCAAGGCCAGAAGCCGGCGAGAGAGTTTTGGTTGGAGTTGAGTTTTGGCTGGAGTTGAGTTTTGGTACATCGGGAGAGTGGAGCAAGCCGGGCTTTAGTGAACACCTGTTCAGCTACAGGTTCAAGGCCAAACTCACTGGCCTCTCGGCCTTTCTCACCTCTCCAGCCTCCCTTCCTACCAACAGGTCTGTGACTCGTCCTGCTGATCCGGGCCTCCGTGTCCCCCTGGCCAGCTTCTCTGCCCCTCCCTGCTCCCCTCCTCTCCCCCAAATACCCGGGGCCCTTGCTGGCCCCTTAGGATGTGTTCCTCAGTCTTTGTTCTCAGCATCTTCCCAGCGAGTGCACCTCTCCTGTCTCTGAACTCCCACCTCTAGCACTGTGGTGGCTTAATACACGTCGGGGGATGCTGCTGGCGACAGTGAGGAGCTCCATCTCCTATCGGGACCAACTCTGATTTTGCTGAGAAACAGCCCACCACTCTGACAGCCAAGGCACCAAGGGGCTGCTGTGTGTGTGGTTGCTTTGGGGAGGGGAGGGGGTGACACGTCCCTGACCCAGAATTCCTGAGAGGTGCATGCACCTCTTGTCTCGCGGTGGGATTTCTACAGGGCCCTAGGACACAAATATAGACGGGCTGAGTCTTAATTTGTGGTGAATGAAATGATCCCTCCTCCTCTTTAATGAAGAGAAAACTGAGGCAAATTATGATTGAGTGGGGATCATGGCCAAGGGTATCGTTAGAAGACACTGGTGGTCCAAGTTCTTGTTTCCTGATGGTCTCATTCGTAATAATGGACACCAAGTGGTGGGGAATAAATACCTATTTCACCACCTCCACTGCAGTGAGCTGGGGCCTCGGGACTAAGTTCTGGTCAATAAAACACGAGTGGAGGGGAGGTGTCCAAATTCCAGCTCGTGACCTTAAGGGCAAGCGGACCTGCCCTCCTTCCCCACCTTCCTCCAGGTAGTAAGGGCAGTACCCAAGGACGGTTGAACAAGATGGAAGGGGCCTGGGCCCCTGGATGACTTTGTACAGCAGGCTCACTGTCTTGGCCCTGGACTGTCTGCTTTGTGATTATGATAGAAGAGAGAAATACGCTTCTTAACTTCTTTTTTCTTAAATAAGAAATCTTATTTAAGCCACTAAGAATTTGGGTGTCTCTTCCAACTGGCTGAACCTGTATCCTACCTAACATAGGTAGGGGTCTCCTAAGGAAGCCTCTGGTAGGTAGGAGGCCCAGTGATAATGCTAGCGTTTTATTTAAAGATTTTATTTGTTTATTTGAGAGAGAGGCAAAGCATGAGCAGGGAGTGGGGCAGAGGGAGAGGGAGAAGCAGGCTCCCCGCTGAGCACAGAGGCTGACAAGGGGCTCGACCTCAGCACCCCGAGATCATGACCTGAGCCGAAGGCAGACGCTTAACCGACTGAGCCACCCAGGCGCCCCTAATGTTAACATTTAAAATGATGGAGCAACTGTCCTCTGCCCGGGGCTTTACACATTCTATTTTACTTACCCGTCACGATGTCCCCATGTGACAGGAATTACTGTACCCCTTTTACAGTTAAGGAAACTGAGATGCAGAGAGGTTAGGAAACTTGCTCAAGGCCAAACAGCTACTCCCAACGCACCTGGGAATTGAGTCTCGGTCTGGGTCTCAAGCTCGTAAAACCCACGTTCTCTGCACCACATCATCAAGGGGAATGAGGGAGAGGGAGATGAGGGAGAGGGGGAACGCAAGTGAGAAGGACGAGAAGAAGAAGGAAGCAAAGCCGGGCGGAGACCCTGGAGGACCGCCGAACATAGCCTTGAGAGTTGCCTGACGGCCGAACTCTGGGAGCCAATGACGCTCAGTCTGGAAGTAGCGCGGGCAAATTCCCGCCACAGTGGCGCGGCCTTGGCCTCTCTGTCTAGAACTAGGCTTGGTCGTTCTGGAAGGAGACCACCCGCCCGGCCCCCCAGGGCGAAGCCAGAGCGCAGCCTCCTGGAGGCTGGCCACGCTGTAGGCCAAGGTACCTTCGCTGTTCACTTCGGGGAGCAGCTTGCGCAGAGGCCTCTTCACCTCCCAGCTGCTGCTGACGAAGGAAGGCATCA
This sequence comes from Callorhinus ursinus, assembly GCF_003265705.2. Lineage (NCBI taxonomy): Eukaryota > Metazoa > Chordata > Mammalia > Carnivora > Otariidae > Callorhinus > Callorhinus ursinus. The sequence continues at coordinate 23,280,632 of NW_027397073.1, forward strand.
CCCTGAGCAGCTCATCTTTGTCCTCCTCCCGGATCACAGGGATGGTCTCTAGGATGAGCTGCATCTGCTCCAGCTCGTGAGCCCCTGGGGAGCCAAACACCAGATGGTTAAGTGTGTTGCCCAAGTGACTGGGGTGACGGAAGCCTCAGTGTGGTTCCGGGAGGCCGGGGAGGGACGGCGCCTGCCGTTGGGAGCAGCACTGGGGGCCAGGGGACCTGGGTTCTGGTCCTCACTCGGCCACTAACTTGCTCTGTGACTATAAGCAGGTTGCTTGCCATCTCTGGGGCTTGGCTTTGTCAAATGTCTCTGCCTCTGGAATGGACCCGTCTGACATAGACTGAGTCAGCCGGAGCTAATGGGACAGGCTTTGCCAGGTCCGTGGGAGAAGTGTGCTGGGGACAGGATGGAGTCAGGCATTTATTCTCCTTTGCTCCTTCATTCCCTCAACTAAATAATGGCTTACTGAGCACCTTCTCCCTGCCAGGCCTCGGGCTGGATGCTCAGCCATAAGAAGCTTCAGTCTTTATGAGTCTCAGAAACACAACTCGTCTTTGCCGCCCTGACGCTCCCTCAGCGCTGTGGCGCTGCTGGCGGGGGTCAGGTCTCTCTCCTCGCTGTGCCCCCCCGACCCTCAGGCTGTTCTTAACTCCCATTGCTTCCATTTTCCCTTTTTGCCTGAGTAACCTTTCCACTTACTTCTACCAGTTTAAATCCTTAACCAAGACTTTCTATCTTTGAGAAGTCCCCAGAAGTGCCCCCCGCTTACCACCGATTCCTACAGGATTCCAATCTGCCAGAAGCCGGCGGTCTATGCTGGGGCTCCTCCGTGTCCCCCAGCGACACCTGGCGGAGCACCGAGCGATGCGAACGCTGTGTTGCTGCCCCAGCGGGGGCCCGCGGCTCAGGCTCTGCGCGGAAGCCGTCCCTTCGGCCTCCCCCCCACCCCGAGTGGGCTCATGGAGGGTCAGTTCAGGGACTCTGGGAGCCCCTTGTGGGGTCCCCTCGCCAAATGAACACTCCAGACTGACTGCTCACAGTGGCAGGGAGAGAAGAGGCAGGGGCTGAAAAGGTAGGATGGATGTTTCCAGCAGTCAATTTCAAGGTGTCTGAATAGAAGTAGTTACTTGATTTCAAAGGTTCTGCCCTCAAAAGGCTATTTTTAGCCTTTCCAGTATTTTGCCAGAAATGATAAGGGGCCTCCAAGTAGGTCCATAAAGCCATACAGGTCATTTTAAAGAGAAAGACTAGGATGTTTTGTGGTTAGCATGGTTTTTTGGTTTGTTTGTGGGGTTTTTTTTCTTTCAATCAGTTCTCCCGTTTTACAGAACGACGCCAGAGGAGAAGGAAGATGGCATGGTTAGTGACTTACCAGCAAAGAGCATCCTCCCCGTGAGCATCTCGGCCAGGATGCAGCCGGCGGCCCACATGTCGATGGCTTTGGTGTAGTTGTTCGGGGAGAGGAGCAGGCGCGGTGAGCGGTACCACTTGGTTACCAACCCTTCCGACAGATAACCCTGGAAGACAAAACCCCCAGTTCTGATGGTCAGCCACGCGCAGATATGCCCTCTCCCCCAAGTGCCTTCTTGTTTCTTTCCACCTGAAGACAGCACCCCGTCTGGGATCCTTTCACTCTGGAGCTTTCCCTGAAGCCTAGGGGCTCGATACATAGGAGCCAAACTCAAGTTCATCACCACCAACAGAGTAGTGATGAGAACCTGGAATTTCATTGATCCAGTGGCTGAATCTCAGCAATAGCCATACATTTGAAATCAAGCCAATTACTTTGGTGCTAAGGATTAGAATTAACGTGGCTACAATGCCAGAGACGCCAAGCCCCCGCTGACAATGCAGAAGGCCAGCTTCGTAACAGATGCAGGTGAAGGGTGTTATGGAAACAGCCATAAATGGCAGAGTGGATGCAGCTCTGGTTGGCCCAGAGGATTCTGGGAGCTCCACAGTGTCTTTCTGGGGGCACAGATGTCCTAGCTGATTTCAGCCACTGCTCAAGGATTTGTGGTCTGGGACGGAATCCCTCCCTACAAGATATGGTGGGGATGTAAGTGGTTTAGCACAGAATGGAAAATAAAGCCAGGCAACTCGGAAATTGTTCTCTATGTAATTCGGGAAGTTGGCCCAACAGTGTAACCTGGGAGGTGTCCATTTGGATATCTAGAACAGTCTCTCCAAATAGAGAAGGTAGACCCACTTGGGAGGTCAAGGTGAGACAATTCAGACTGAAGGGAGGCAGTGGAAGATTCTAGGGATGGTCTTGATTATCTGCTGATGTAACTCCCCGTTTAGCATTTGAATTGCCCTTTTTACTGATGTAGGCACTATCACAGACCCAGGCAGATGAAAAGTTAAGAAGCCCAAATACCTGGAGCTTTTGATCAATTAATCCGGAATCTATTTGTTCAGCAAATATTTATTAAGTGTTTTAAACCTTCCGAGCTCTGCATTATGACAGCAGTACCCTTTCCTCTATGGGACTGTCTCAGTCGGTGGAATATGGCGACTCTGGATCTCGGGGTTGTGACTTCAAGCCCCATGTCGGGTGTAGAGATTATTTAAAAAATAAAATCTTAGGGGCGCCCGGGTGGCTCAGTCGGTTAAACGTCTGACTGTTGATTTCAGCTCAGGTCATGATCTTAGGGTCATAGAACCGAGCTCCTCATTGGGCTCTGCACTCAGTGTGGAGTCTGCTTGAAATTCTCTCCTCCCTCTGCCCCTACCCTGCTCACACGCACACACACTCTCTGCCTAAATCAATAAGATCTTAAAAAAAAACTTAAAAAAATTACAGGCACAAGCCAAACCATAGAAGTTCACTTCTGGGTGGGCGGGTCATAAATAAAGAATGGCTTGATTGATTTCCCAGTCAGAGGCTGAGACTGCCAGAGGAAGACAAAAGCAGAGTCACCCAGAGGGGAGGCAACAGAAGGGGGTTTTCTCTAATATGTAAACGAGCAGTCTTTTATGGGATGGAATCTCCTGTCATTAACACCTGCCTAGCTGCAGCACCCAGAACTGAAATGGGGACACAGGGAGGCTTCCTTCTGAAACACCTGCCTGGAATGTAAAAGAAAGATGTTTGCATGGGCAAGGCCGCCCCTGGGCCAGAAATGAGGGCCAGGCCACGACAGCAGCTGAGAAATTTCACCCACTTTCTTACTTTGGAATGGAAACCGAGAACCTGCTGCTTCCTTATGGTCACTTGTCCCTCAAGCCCTTTTGAAAACGGGAGGACATACTGATGTGTTTCAGAAGCCACAGGGCAGAGGAGAATTTGGGAAGTTGCAGTGTCTTCTGTCAGGTTCTGGAGCAAGAGAAGCCCTGGAGAAGGGGGGATGAGAACAAAAAGGAAGCTCCCTTCCTGGGGGGGGGCAGGGAGGGCAGACATGGGGAAGGAGGTAGTGGCAGGGGTCCTGCCCTCAGCTGAGATGAGCCCTGGGTGTCCAAGCAACAGAGGCTCTGGCGCCCACCACATGACACTGGCGATCTGAATTCCAGAAAGTTTCAGTGGAGTGGATGGGGCGAAAGTCAGAACTTTCTAGAATAAAAAAAAAAAATATATATATATATATATATATATATATATATTTAAAGAATACCCAGGAGTGGAGACTCAGTTTTATCAGAAGGGCTCACAAATCAGTTAAGTAGATGGACTCAACAGATATCTTTAAATGGCTTTTCTGTCAGAGCCTGCAGTGGGAGGGGATGGTTTCAGCTCCATTTGGATGTGGAGGGACGTGTCCTCCGTCGTCAGACCTGGTCTCCATGTGGTGCACCATTGTGTGAGTCATAAAGGATCACTGCTCTGAGGAGACAGGAAACCAACACTCCCACAATTCTCCATGGCCTCCTCTCAGCACATAAGAGGCAAGACTGGAGCTGCCCTTTCCCAAGGGTCCCTTTCCTCCTACCACCCTGTCCCCTGGTGTTCCTGGTGAGAAGCCGATTCTGGACGTGCTCCTGGGAGGCAGCTGGCCAGGATTTCCTGTCTAGACCCTGTCATGGGGGCCTTTGGGCTTTCTTCAGCGATGGCTCCAACCAGCGCATTTTGCTTCCTTTTAGGGTCCAGTACAGCCAAGGGGAGGCTTTGCTTTTGAAAGCACCGCAGGTGTTTGGGAAATCATCTAGCAGTGGCTGCTCTCTGAGGAGGGTAATTAGGGACCCCCAACAGATCCAGAGGGGAGGTATAATTAACGCTCTGAGCACCCTCTGGGCAGAGGGAGCAGGGACACTGCACTCAGTCCCAGCTGCCTGCCAGGAATTCAGAACAGCCTTGCTCAAACTCGCACCAGAAGGGTGGGCTCCGATCCACAGCCAGCATTGGGCGGGGGGGGGGGGGGGGCCTCCAGGTCTGTGCCCCTTGCTCTGTCTGCCTCCACCAGCCCCCCGAGCCTGATCCCTTGTGTTGGGGGACACAGGCTGGGGGAAAAGGCATGTTCCAATATGCCTTCTACTTCACCCTTCTGGCCCCTCACAGGGATGGGGAGAATGAATTTATTTATTTATTATTGTTATTTTTTATTTATTTAAGATTTTATTTATTTGACAGAGAGAGAGACACAGTGAGAGAGGGAACACAAGCAGGGAGAGTGGGAGAGGGAGAAACAGGCTTCCCGCTGAGCAGGGAGCCCGATGCGGGGCTCGATCCCAGGACCCTGGGATCATGACCTGAGCTGAACGCAGACGCTTAACGACTGAGCCACCCAGGCACCCCGGGATGGGGAGAATTTAAATGGGGACACATTCTCTGAAGAATAAAAGTCCAGTCAACTGTAGCTGAGTGTGTGGTGCGGGGTGTGTGTGTGACAAGGTGCGAAGGCTGGTTTCTCCCCTCACACTGAATGGCTGCCGAGGACTGCCCCCTGCTCCCAGGCAAGGGTGGTGGGGGACTCTGACAGCCTCACCTTCTCTACAGGAAGTCTCTGGCATGTGTTGTCCCTGTGCGGTGGAAATGAAGATGATGATTAAAACCATCCCCGTCTTCAAAGAGCATATAATGTAGTTAAAGAGATGAAATATTCAACATGATTGTCAGAAGGATAAGGAAATGATCCTGGTCAACATTTACGTGGGACTTGCTCCATGCTGGGCACTGTGTTAGCATTTTACCTTTTTTTCTTTTTTTAAGATCTATTTATTTATTTGAGACAGAGAGTGGGAGAGAGGGGCAGAGGGAGAGGGAGAGCGAATCTCGAGCAGACTCTGCGCTCAGCACGGAGCCCACGGGGCTCGATCTCACGACCGTGCCATCATGACCTGAGCTGAAACCAAGAGTCGGACACTTAACAGACTGCACCCCCAGGCGCCTGCCCCCGTGTTAGCATTTTACACGCATTCATTCTGCGGCCCTCCCATCAGCCCCTCGATGCAGGCTCTCCACAGAGTAGTAACACCACCTGCCCAGGGTTTTTATATGACGGGGATGTGGCCTAAGGTATCTGTCTTCAGAGCCCATGCTCTGAACTGTCCGTTGCTGGACCTCCACCACCACGCACACCAAACAGAGTCCTGGGAAGCAGCGAGGAAGAGGCATGCTCAGAATGCAGAGGGGCAGGTTTTGTTTAGCGGTGGGTCAGTGAAGGCTTCATGGAGATGAGGTTTGAGCTGCTCTTGATGGATGGGGACATCTTAGATAGCTCTGTGGTGACAATGGGCACCAGTGTGAGTCAAGGTAGAGGGTGGGAAGACCTAGAATGTGCTCAGGGGACTGAGAGACATCTGGGCATGTGGACAAAGGGGCTGAGGAAAATGACCTTTGTTCTGAAAGTTAGCAGACCCCTAGCAACCAGAATCAGAAGTGCTGGTGAGAGGTACAGATTGCCCAAAGCTACTGACTTGGAGTCACCGGTCTCCATGTTGAATGAGCTCCCCAGGGAGCCTGTGTGCCCCTACCCAGTTTGAGAACACCAGGAAGAACCAAGGCAGCCATGGAGGGTCGCGGATCGAGGAAGGAGGGGTCATGGGTAGGACAGGAGTTTCAGCGGAGGCTGTGAGAGGCTGCTCCGTCTTTCCCGTTTGCCCTGGGCAGGTCTGCATCCCGCCCTGGTAGGGCTCTTGTGGATTCTTACTACCCGGGAGGGCGTTTATGGAGCTACGTGGTTACAGGCTCTGCAGTCCCTGTGCCTTGCAGCCTGGAGAGGCTTGCAAGCCTGGCTGGCAGCAAGATGCTGCTCTCTGGAGAGCAGGGGATCCCGGGGCTCACGAAGGCCTTGGCAAGGCCCCTGGGATCCACACTTCCTTGCAGCACACATAGGCACCCCTGTCTGATCTGGAAGAAACTAGGTCAAGGGAAAAAGAAATCAGGAGAAGTAAAATTTTTAGCCTTAGGGGTCAATGCAGGTTGTTGCATGGATGCTGTGATTCTTGTAAATGGGCATGTTCCCAAAAGACCTTCTGGTGGCCAAGCTGTGACATCAAAGAGATGTCACACAAGGAATGGGAAAGACTGGGAACCTTTAGCCTGGAGAACATAAAGGGGGTGGATGGCCTGAGAGCCGCCTTTAAGTTTTTATTTGAGAAAGAGAGAGAGACAGAGAGTGCATGAGCTAGGGGACGGGCAGAGAGAGGGGGAGAGAGAGAATCTCAAGCAGACTCCATGCTGAGTGCATAGCCGGACAACGGGGCTCAATCTCACGACCCTGAGATCCTGACCTGAGCCAAAATCAAAAGTCAGATGCTCAAGTGACTGAGCCACCCAGGCGTCCCGAGAGCTGCCTTTAGACGTTTGCAAGGCTGTCATATAGACAAGGAGTTAAGCTTGTTCTCTGAGGCTCTGGCGACAGGAGCCTCAGTGAGCCAAAGCAGGAGACAGGAATCTATGTAATAGGATAATAACAGCTAACATTTACTGAGCTCCTCAAACTGCTCTGCTTCATATGGATGAACTCACTTCATCCTCAACAACGCCGTGAGGCAGGGACTCTCATTATAGCCATTTTACAGGGAGGAATCTGGTGGCACAGAGAGGGTAAGCAATCTCTCCAGGGTCACACAGGCTGTTGGTGGCGAGCTGGGATTCCACCCCAGGCTGTGTGGCCTGAGCTCCTTCCATCTGAATATGCGGCGCTGCTGCCTTTCACATTAGAAAAGCCTTTAAAGCCATCAGGGCTGTCCCGGGGTGGGGGGACTGGGCTCCTAACAGGCAGAGGCATCCCGGTACAGCATGGAGAACCTCGTGGAGAGATGCGCCAACACCCCCCCACCCCGTTGGTGTCCAGAGCACCGCTTCTCAGACTTCGGTGTGTACCCGAATACTCGGGGACCTGGACCGATTAAATGCACACTCAGGTCATCAGGTGGACAAGGTGATGCTGCAGGTCAGAGGGCTGCACCTGGGCCAGCAAGGCCCTAGCTTATCTTGCACATCATGCCTGGCCCTAGGGACTAACGATCTGCCTCGCTCACAGGCCCGGCAGATTCTCCATCAGAGCAGCAGGCTGACCTATAATAGGGGTTAATTCTTCGTATTAGAGACACTCATCAAAAGATCATTTAGAAAAACAACACCCTCCCAGAGGCCCCTCTAAGCAAGGACGTGCGGCTTTCCTCCTCCAGTCTTTTCCCTCCTAAGGTATAATTCTTATTTGTGCCAATATCCCTATCAGGCATGTTAGAAGCCTTTTTTAAAAAGAAATAACACCACAGCCAAATAGCCTTTCTTATTGCTGACTCCAAACTCATTCTATTAAACTCATTTCCATGAAAATATGCAGCAGGTAATCTCCCAAGCTGAGGAAAGAAACACACAATCTTAAAAGCCCAGTGCACAGCACAATCCCTGGTAAGCCACCGGGTACATTCTGTTTATGCGGCTACAAGACACATGGGTGAAGAAAGTACGGTTCAGTCAGCGGCACTGAGCTGTCCTTAACTTCAAGATGCCCTCGATGCTGATCTGCTGTCCACTTTCATCCAGGCTGCTCCTTCCCTACTCTGTGCACAGAGGGAATCCTGGCCAGTGAAATGCACAATCTCTTCCTAGGTTTCCATGGAAATCAACCAAAGCCCAGTTAAGTACGTATAGGCCTGCAGATGCCATATGGTTACTTCTCTTTATATTAAAAAAAAAAAGAATTGAATTGCCTTTTTTTTTTTAAGTGGGCTCCATGCCCAACGTGGAGCTTGAACTCACGACCCTGAGATCAAGAGTCTCGTGCTCTACCGAGCCAGGCGCCCCAATAGAATTGCTTTCTGAAGAATAATTTATCCCCACCCCTGTATATCTCCTCCCCCCAAAAAGAATAATTTATTTCCAATTGTGGCAAAATACGTTTAACATAAAATTCACCATCTTAACAACTTTCAAGCATACAACTTAGCGGCACTGAGTACATTCACATTGTCCAACGATCACCTGCATCTATTTCACAAAATGGAGTCTGTCCCCATTAAACAAGTCCCCGGCCCCCGGCCTCACCCTTCTACTTTCTGTCTCTGTGAATCTGACCCGTACCAGTAAAATCAGGTCTTTTTGCGACTGTTTTTTTCACTCAGCACAATGTACTTCTTCTTACTTTTATTTTTTATTTATTGATTTTTAAAAAGATTTTATTTATTTATTTTAGAGAGAGATTGAAAGAGAGAGAGAGAGAGAGAGTGTGAGCAGGGGGAGGAGCAGAGGTGGAGGGAAAGAATTTGAAGCAGACTCCTGAAAAGCCCGGAGCCCAACACGGGGCTCTGATCCCACAACCCCAAGATCATGACCTGAGCCGAAACCAAGAGTCGGATGCTTAACCGACTGAGCCACCCAGGTGCTCCCTGCCTCTTACTTTTAAACAGCAGGAGAGTGGGAGCAATGGGGTGGGCTTCTTTTTAAAAAGCGCTTTCTTTTTTTTTTTTTTTAAGATTTTATTTATTTATTTGACAGAGACACAGCGAGAGAGGGAACACAAGCAGGGGGAGCAGGAGAGGGAGAAGCAGGCTTCCCGCTGAGCAGGGAGCCCGATGCGGGGCTCGATCCCAGGACCCTGGGATCATGACCTGAGCCGAAGGCAGACGCTTAACGACTGAGCCACCCAGGTGCCCCTAAGACGCGCTTTCTTGAAATGTGGTTGTCTTCTAATAAAATTAGAGCTTACACCGCAGATAAAAGCTTTGGACATTATGGAACACTATATCAAAAACGAATGGTGTACTGTACGGTGACTAACATAACAATTTAAAAAAAAAAAAAAAGCTTTGGACATTATCCACACAGGGTCCAAAGCATGAACTCTGAATTCTACCACAGTTCAAAGACATGACAAAATGTTTTGTTTGTTTGGAGATGTACCAGGATCGCCAACTCTTCCCCCATCCTTACCAGCATGGGCCGCTGAGCTGGTTAGACCAGTGGATGGAAGGAAGGCTTGTTTGGCTGCTTCAGCCTCAGTTTCCCCATCTGTTTGTGCTCCTGGTCCCCAAGCGTTCCTCTGTGGGGCGCTAGAGTCTTAGGATACTGCACCACAACAGCAACCTTTCAACGAGGGGCCCTGCTGGGCCCAAGTGACTCATTTTTAATGGGCTGGTCTGAGAGCAAAGACTCCCTTTAGGAAGATGCCTTAACTGCCAGGCCCTAATTAGACATTTGTTTCGCTGACCTTCGAGGGGAAATCTGGTGGCACCCTGGGGCAGTTGCTTTCAAACCTGCTACACATTAGAAGCACCTAGAGAACTTAAGAGAAAACCCAATTCTCAGGCCACCTGCCATACCAATTATGTCAGAATCTCCGGGGGGTAGGACCGGAGCATCAGTACTTTTTAAAACTCCCCAGGTGATCCCACTTTTTAGAGCCATACTTGAGAACCAGTGTCCTACAGATGTTAGTTCAACTGCTTTGAAAGGTAAGCGGTATTTTCGAGGTTCCCCAATTAGTGCAGCTTCTATTTCTAGCTCCACTCAGGATGAGATGAATCCTTGAGTAGCCACAGAGGTCTCCTCCGGATGGCTGACCCATGGGAAGTAAAACTTTACTGGAAAGCAACCAATCATAATAATGGCTGCCATTTATTGAAAACTTATGATATGCCAGGCACTGTGCCAAGTGCTGCTTTATTATTAGCGCATTTCATTATCAAAATGACTCTATGAGAAAAGTATAGAGTGGTGAACAACTTGGACCAAGGCCAGACTGGCTAAAAATGGGCAGCGCTGAGATTCAGTCCCAGCAGTGGAACAAAACAAAGTCTCTGCCATCACGGAGTGGACTTGTTAGCCAGAAAGACAGGTGAACAAACATATGTATAATATGTCCAATGGAGATGATGTAAGAATAAAAAGAAAGCAGGGTAAGGAGACGAGAGCGATGGGTTGGGTGGGTGGTCCGGGAAGGCCTCTGTGATAAGGGGACATTAGTGATCCTTGTGGCCATGGGGGGAACATCAAAGACGTTCATCTCTGAGCCCCAAGTCTCCCCTTTCTGTCCCCCACTCCCACCCCCAAATGAGGGCAGTACGCTCAACCTTCTCCCCTCGCCTCGAAAACCCTCCTCTGAGATCTCTCATGAACATCTAGGTATAAATCACTGAGAACTGAGAGTCTTTGAGCAGGGCAGGGAAGGAACATCTGTGGAGCACCTATGTTGCAAGACCTCATGACAACCCTGGAAGATAAATATTTATTTTTTCATTTCATAGCTGGGGAAATTACCACAGCCCCTCCCGCCTCTGCCTGGCTTACTGGGCAAGACTTTGTGTTCCTGGACCCCTTCATCTCTAAATTCACAACTCTGTAGTAGGGGAGATCCTGAAGGCAGGGGCCAGACATTCCATCTCCACTGGCATTGCTCGGGGGAGGTGCTCACTTTAAATGTGGTGAATTAATGGAATGAATGCAAGCTAAGGGAATGGCTGATATGCCCATAGCGGAATTTCTGGAAATGACTGCTAGCCAATAAATTGTTTTGAAGTGTGTTGGCCACATTAAAATCACAGGGCAAGAGCAGCAGCCATGTTCAAGTCCAGCCCTCCGAAATCCAGGGGCTCCCTCAGGTGTGGGCTGTGGCTGTAGATTCTATCTGACATCATCTTGCTGCTGCAGCACGGTAGCAGGGCCCTTGGGGCTGCGAATCCTGCTGGGGGACCAAGGTGAAGGTCAGACTCAGCGCTTTATTGCAACGCTTCCATCTCCACTCTCAAAAAGAAAGAGGGCGTCCCTGCCCCCAGGGCACTCGGGAGTAACGTGTTTAATCACCGTGCGTGTGTGCCAGTGCCTACCACGTGGCAGGCACCACCCTGAGCCCTCCAGGTTCTTCCATTTGATTATCATGACAGTGTCACGGCGGCGGCGGGGGGGGGGGCGCTGTCACTGTTCCTGCTCTATGGCAGGGAGCTCAACGACACAGGACCAACATCAAGTCCCACAGCAGACAGTTCTGTCCCCATTTCTGCCCTTCCCCGCACAGCTGCTCACGCACCGTCCCTTCCCAGAGGAGAAGACTTCTCCCCCATTCAGCTTGCAGGGCATGCTCAGAAGAACCTTCTTGGGCCCCCCTTTCTCAGAAGGCTCTGGGGTATACACCACCACCTTTGTTAAAGATAACTAAGACGGGGCGCCTGGGGGGCTCAGTCGTTAAGCGTCTGCCTTCGGCTCAGGTCATGATCCCAGGGTCCTGGGATCGAGCCCCGCATCAGGATCCCTGTTCGGCGGGAAGCCTGCTTCTCCCTCTCCCACTCCTCCTGCTCCTGTTCCCTCACTCTGTCAAATAAATAAATACAATCTTAAAAAAAAAAAAAAAAGTAACTAAGATGGAACCGAGACTACGAAAAGTTGAGAGCTACATTGTCGTGATCTTGCTTTTTTCTGTGGAAGCAGGGTCAGGTGGATCTTAGAAGGGAGCGGCAGATCTTAGAGCCCTGAGGTGGCGTGATTACACAGATGGCTGGGGGCGGGCACGGCCGTTGGGCCCAGGCTGTTCACCTGAAGGGGTTAGAAATCCCTCTCTCAGGGGCCTTCGAAGGGCAGGAGCCTGGGGAAGGTGGCACTGGTCAGGGCAGGGCCCAGCCTGTTCATAGGGAAGGAAGTAGCTGCCTGCAGAACAGGGGGAGAATGAGCCAGAAAAGCCCTGCACTTCTGAACTTGGCTACCTCCCTGGTCTGGGGTTGGAAAGTCTCCCCTATGGAGTCACTACTTTGGGTTAAGGCAGGGTTTCCCCAAACGGGCTCACATCCCAAAGATGCTGATGGGAGGAGCTAACAGCGTGTGAACAGACAAACCTTTGAGGCAGGTGGGCAACAACCAAGAAGTTTATTTATAGAGTCTCAGGATCTCCTAGATGGGGTTCAGGATGCACCATCTAGCCCACCTCTTTGTCCACATAAGTATTATATTCTAGGTGTGTCTCGGGGACCAACCTTTCTCTGGATACACCTTGGGAAATCCTGGGCAAGCTCCTCATTCACACGTTTACCTGGGAGAGGAAACACTGACCTGTTAGCCATTGTCTTCTGTTATACTAGCAAGGACTTGTGTCATCATGGCTCCCGCTGAATGCGCTCTGTGTGCATGGAAACTCACACCGCACCCCTCACTCATCTCTGGGCCCCTGAAGGCAGGGACCAATTGCACCTGCTGGGGCTGGGGTCTGCAGGTGGCGGAGGCCAAAGGCACAGGTGACTACATGTTACAGAAGCAATCAGAAATGTTGGCTGCTCTGAATTCACAGAGGCTCTGGCCTCAAGGGTGGGGAGGGCGGGCTTCCGGGGGAAGGGTGGGCTGCTGGGTGGGTGCCACTGTCCCCTTCCCCCAACCACCAGGGAAGAAGCACGGGATACAAGGCATGGAGGAGGACTGTGGGGAACAGAGAAGAGGGTGACCAGCTCCATCCCCCGCCACTGTTGGTCCTGTTAGGGTCCAAACCCAGCTCTGGGCTCAGTAACTCCGACCCTGACCTCAAGAAGGGCCTTCTCTCCTTCGTGGCTGGGCTGCCTGGATCACATGAGTAATCAAGGATCACATCCGCTCTCTGCAGAAACGGTTCTCTTCCAAAAAAACCTGCAGGGCCCCAGACATGTCCCACTTCTGAAATGCCCCGGGACCCTGAGGGACCGCATGGAGGTCACCTGTTCAAGGCAGTTCCGGTCCCATCTCAGAGGCTTTGTCGACAGGTATTTCTTCGGTTTTTCCAGTGGAGCTGGCTGTGTGTGAGGCACTCTGAGGTGGGGGACTGTCCTCAGGGAGCCTACAAGCCAATTCTGTGCAGTGAGTTTTCTGGTTTGACTGCAAAGACCATCTTTAAGAAGCCAAGGACACTCAACCCTGGGCATTGGGATGGGGAGGGAGGGGATGGGGCCTCACTGTGTGAAGAATGAAGCAAAAAGGGGGTCGGGGTAGGTTTTGGGGGCCTCTTAAAAATACAAAATTACGAACACAAAATTAAGTCTGAGTGTGTGAATATTTTTAAATCAGAAAACGGCAGCAAATTAAAAATTATAAAAAGCTGGCAAGTACCACACACGTCACATGATTCACAAAAATAACATTTTTACTAATGAGCTGCTTGGCAAACTGCAGGTAGTAAACACGAGAATATACTGCCTTATCTCCGATCATCTCTTCTATGGCAACTTTGTAACATAATTTTTCACAGTCAGAATTTAAAGATAAACTCAGGGCACCTGGGTGGCTCAGATGGTTAAGCGTCTGCCTTCGGCTCAGGTCATGGTCCCAGGGTCCTGGGATCGAGTCCCGCATCGGGCTCCCTGCTCCTTGGGAGCCTGCTTCTCCCTCTGCCTCTCTCTCTCTCTCTCTCTCTCTCTGTCTCTCATGAATAAATAAATAAAAATCTTAAAAAAAAAAAGATAAACTCAGTCTTTGAAAGATAATTGAAAAGCTAACTGAGTCTTTACTATGGTTGTTATTTCAGGATGATTGGTATTTTATAAATTTATCGCACCTCCAAAACTAGTTGGGTAAGGTCATGTAAATTTTTAGGATTATTGTCAACTTTGGGGAAAACGCTACTAAGCACTCTTTAGTATATGCACTGTAAGGTTTGGGGGGCATTTCTAGTTTTCTCACGTAGTGACTAAACTTTTATTCTTTGAATCGGTGGCACTCACTGACCAAGCTGTTGTTAACCAGGATGGGCTAGGTGCGGCCACATATTACGAGCTGTAGGTGAGCTCGGCTTCTTTCGTATGATCATACCCTATGACTTGATTCAGTGGCCACAGAAGGATTCCTGGGAGCTATTCCTACACCAGGACAACTGGCAATAACTGCATGGTATACAGAAGTCACTGCAAACCATGTAAATATATCCCACTAAACCCAAACTAAATGTATCCCTAGCCCAACCTCCTCTTAGTCAGAGGCCCCAAAGGCTGAGCCACGCCAGCGCTACCCAACACGAGGGAAGACACGGTAGAGGGCAAGTCAGAATGGAAATAGACCACTTCTCAGCGGGTGGCTGCCAAAACAGCTCGGCTTGCAAATATTACAAAAATATATAACCATGTGAACACATTGTGAGAGGACCTTCATGAACTCTGTGGTGAATTCGGCTCTCACCAGGAGGACAAAAGGCCAAAGAAGAGGCAGGGGCTGGGGAGGACAGGGAGGCATGTTGTCAGGCTTTTCAAGATAGAAAAGCAGGTACATAGTGTAGGAACCTTCCCCGACGTAAATCACGGCAGGGCCTGTCTTCTCATAGCCTGAGGCAGATTGTCCAGAGGGCTGGTCACCCCGGAGCGGCTGTGAAGAGGAAACGGTTACAGTGGAAGCTAGCGTGGTTTTGAAGGATGTTTCTTTCCCTCCTTACAGAACAAGTTGGTATGATCTTTGGGCACCAGAAAAGGTCTCTGATCCCTTGCCACCCGGCTGCCTTAAATTCCTTTACCAAGAGCCCAAACCCTCGGTTTCACTTTTAGAGGAATAGCTAGAAAAGCAAATTCCTTGCCTCCCCCCCCAAAAGAGTATGCAGGGATTTTATTCTTCACACCCAGCAATGCAGCTGGAAGCTAGGAGATTCCAAGAGCCCTAGACACTTAGAGGAGGCAGGGCTCTGAGGAGGGGAAGGGGCACAGGGGGTGGGAGTGGTCCCCAAGGGTAAAGTCCACCCTCTATACAATTTTCCAGCACCCCACCCGGCGGGTCCTGCAACCCTTGGCAGATGGTTACACAGAAGGGGGGTGATCTTTGCTTCAGTATTTACGACAAAGCACTGTGAGTGCATTTGGTTTTCAAAACTGTAGTACCCCACCAGTGGGTGTGTGAGGCTATACCTTCTTCATTTTCACAGCTGTATAGTATTCCAGGGCGTTTGCAGAGGGAGTCTGTGAAGGGACAGTCGGCATCCTTCTGTTAGATTCACTTCTAGCTACTGTTATATAATAAAGAATTTGGCTGGTCTTTATCCCCGGTTCCTGTGAGGAAGCCTCTAAATCCTCTGGAGTGTCCTGAGTGTCAGGAGGGCCTTTGTTACTCATTGTGGGCCTGTGGATAGTTTCAGGATGGGTCTGGTCATGTGATTAGAGGGCTGGGACACGAGACATGCACGTGGGGAGGAAGCCATGTGAAGATGAAGGTACAGATGGAATTTGGCTTCTACGAGCCAAGAAATGCCAAAGATTGCCTGCAAAGCACTGGAAGCTAGGGTCAGGCATGGACTGGACCCTCCCTCCCAGCACCTAGAGGAACTGACCCTGGCAACACCTTTGATCTCAGACATGTGGTGCCCAGAACTATGAGACAACGCGTTTCTGTTCTGGAAGGCACTCAGCGCATGCTGCTTTGTTACAGCAGCTCTAGCAAACTAATGCAAAGCACAACGAAGGCTTAATTTTCTTCCCACGATGATTTTGTCTTTTTTATTTTTTTATTATTTTTTTTTGAAGATTTTATTTATTTGACAGAGAGAGACACAGCAAGAGAGGGAACACAAGCAGGGGGAGTGAGAGAGGGAGAAGCAGGCTTCCCGCCGAGCAGGGAGCCTGACGCGGGGCTCGATCCCAGGACCCTGGGACCATGACTCGAGCCGAAGGCAGACACCCAACCATCTGAGCCACCCAGGCGCCCTACTTTGTCTTTTTTAAATAGCAAAAAACAAATTCCTCACAAATCCTGGGTGTCTCTTCTGTGTGGGCTCCGTGACTCTCAGGTGCTCCAGCACTGGGGGTACACGGTGCATGGAAGCATCTGGGGGGTTTCTTAGCGGGAGGAACTGGTTCTGGTCTCCCTGCAGGCTGCACTCCCCTGCCGGACAAAGATGCCTCACAGGCTGCATATCTGGGCTGGGAACGTGAGTTCAAGTCCTGGGCCAGCAGCTTACATGCTGTTGACTTACAGCGATTTTCTTAATCTCACCGAGGAGAACACTCTCTAAGGGGGCTGTCGGGATGAAACAGAAAACATGTGCGAAGCACCCTGCTCAGAACAGTGCCACACTGTCCTTCCTTTCTCAGCTCTATTTTGTTTTTTTAGAGAGAGAGAGCAGGGGTTGGGGAGGGCCAGAGGGTGAGGGAGAGAGAATCTTAAGCAGGCTCCACCCCCAGGGTGGAGCCCGACGCGGGGCTGGATCCCACGACCCTGAGCCAAAATCAAGAGTTGGCCACTTAACTGAAGGAGCCACCCAGGTGCCTTCAGCTCTATTTTGAAAGAGGCTTCAATGGTGCCTCTTTGTTTGTTATGCCCAGACTCCTCACGGGTTCTTACTGTTCTGCCCCCATTCCCACGCTCCCAGCCTTCTGCTCCCTGCTCCCCGGGGGGTCAGGCTCTGCTCTGCGTGAGATGTCCACCACCTTTCCCTTGCTGTTGCCCTCCCCTGCAATGCCTCCTCTCACTTCCTACTTAGATCCTGACGACCAGTAAGGCTACCTTCATGCCCAGGTCCTCAAGATGTACTCTTTCCAAACGACCTCTAACTTAGAAGGAAAATGAGGCCAGAAAGGGGGAGAGGGAAAGGAAAGTTTTCACCAAAAGACCCATCTGTGTCACTCATTTCATACTGGGTATTCCATGCCACCCTGTCTGCTTTGCTAAGATGTTAGTCTCTGTTCTGTCTTTCCAGTTTGATCGTCCACTGCAGCATAGTACACGGTGCTGTTTTTCAAGCACGTTCAGTTCGGATTGGTTTCTTAGAGCGGCCAGCTGAAGTGAAGGCATAATTGCCCTCCTACCATACCCAGCACAGACTTTCCACTTTCAGCGTCTGCTGATGGTGGTGGTGGTATGTCAATGATTAACCCCCGGATGCCCCTTTCACATTCTTTCCCATCTCTCAGTGAGGGTGGGGTGGTTGCAGAGTGAGGGAGCAGAGCCGGAGGTGGGCAATGACGCCAGGTCTTCCTGGGTGAATTAGTACCCCCTATATGGTGTCACTGAAGCCCTCTCTATGCAAATAACAGAAGTCCTGTGTCGTGCCTGATTTTCCACCTTCAGAATAAATAATGTGGGGTAATATTCTGGGTGTGCAGGGGGCTGCTGTTAAAATGCAGAAGGACACCTGTCACTTATTCAGTGAGTATTAAGTGTTCACAGCTAGGGAGATACATGCAGACAGGAGCCCACTTTGAAGAGCTGACCACAGGGCTCTGGTGGGTAGTGAGGACACCATGGGGACAGGGGCTGTAAAAGGCACCGAGGGCCTTGGGCAGCCCGAGGACTCTGCCTGCGTGGGGACGTGGCTGTGGAGAAGGCAAGCCGAGAAATGCCCATCTAAGGTCAATGGCTGAGCCCACTTGGGGCAGCTCTCAGCGAACCTGAGTCCCGCAGGACAGGGACACCCTTGGGGGAAGTCATTCGGTGTGGCTGAGTTTGGTGGAGTGCAGAAGGTGTGCCCTATATGCATACAGTCCCATGACTTTCTTTTGATTTTAATCGTTCTGGATAGATATGGTCCCCAAATATTAAGGGCATCATTTTCAAGAGCTTCAAAGCACTCTTTTACTCTCATTCTCTAGTTTTCTTCCAAGCAGCAGGACCTTTTTGATGTTTCCCCATCCAGAGTCTCTTGCAGCTAAATACCTAGCACCTCTTGTTGAGTCAGAGGTGGGAGGT
Organism: Callorhinus ursinus; assembly: GCF_003265705.2. NCBI lineage: Eukaryota > Metazoa > Chordata > Mammalia > Carnivora > Otariidae > Callorhinus > Callorhinus ursinus. The sequence continues at coordinate 23,298,621 of NW_027397073.1, forward strand.
CCTGGACTTGCTCGTGGGCCTCCCCTGCATCCCTGCGGCAGCCCCCAGGGAAGAACCCCCAGACTCCAAGGAACACAGTTTGACAGTGTCTGTGTGGGACAGAGCACTGGACCTCAAGTCAAAGTCCTAGAATGAAGCCAGATTTACCACTCACTAGTTACAGAAGCCTGGGCAATCTTAGCCACCCTCAGTCTTAGTTTCCCTCATCTGCAAAATGGGAGATGTAGCCCTATCTATACCACAGGATTACCATGGGAATCAAATGAGCAGCAAATACGTGGGTAGTCTACGCACACTGGAAAGCCCCCCCCCCCAAGTTTCTATCGTCATTCACATCATATGTACAACTGGCTTCTGAAAATAGACTGTGATTGAACACCCTTCTGCAGGGTCAGGATTTTGTTTATTTATTTATTTTTTAAAGATTTTATTTATTTGACAGAGAGAGACACAGCGAGACAGGGAACACAAGCTGGGGGAGTGGGAGAGGGAGAAGCAAGCTTCCCTCCAAGCAGGGAGCCCGATGCGGGGCTCGATCCCAGGACCCTGGGATCATGACCTGAGCCGAAGGCAGACGCTTAACGACTGAGCCACCCAGGCGCCCCAGGGTCAGGATTTTGAAGAGCCTCGTTCTGAGTCCTCACACGCTGCAGCTCTCGGACATCAAAGGGAGGCAGAAACCCCTTTCCAGAGTCCGACTTCTGTGATTTTCCATTAATTCAGATGACTGCCTTTATATTTTGTCTGTTTTCTTACTTGTCAGACTATCAGCTGTCACTTCTCTCTGCTCTCAGGTGCCTGTCTAGTCCCTAGTTTGCTGCCTCTAATCTGCTGGGGATCTGACAACCAGATAATGAAGTGTATTGGAATTGTGTGTAAAGTGAGGGTACGCTGGCTCAGGTGGAATGGAGACACGCTGTGTATGGGCTAGGCACCATCTGTTCAGCAGTTTAGAATCTCTTTACCTTCCATCTTGCCTGAGGCTCAGATGAATGAGGCTGCAAAACAGCAGGACTGCTGTCCTTGCTCACGAGTCCAAAATTCATCCTGCACTGGGGGGGGCGCCGGCCAGCCCTACTCGGTGCTCCCCCATCACGGACACCAGGGGAGACTGCCAGCTTGAAGCTGAGTTCATAGAAACGGGTGTCCTGGCCCCAAGTTGTCCTACCCCAGGTTGTAGCTGGCTGTGGTCCTTTGCTCTCTTTCCTCCCATGTGCCTGGCTCTGCTCCATCCAGGAAGCAGCTCATGTCTGCTGAGGACTTCCTCCCTGCTGAGCACTGTGCTAAGCACTTTGCCTTCTTTATTTTATCCAGTTCTTAGAACAACGCTGTGAAATGGGTTCTGTTATTTCCTTCTTACAGGTAAGACAATGGAGCTTAGAGGATAAATCACTTGCTCTAGGTCCCACAGTTTTTAAGGAACAGGATCAGGGCTTATAGCCTGACTGCCACTCTGTGGAGTCCTTCCTCCTGGGCATGACAGAGTGAATTCAAGGCCCTGCTGCACCCCCAATGTCCACATTCTCTCCTACAAAAGCTGCAGGGGCCTGCGCCACAGAGCTCACACGCACCGTGTCGTCCCTGGGGAACCAGGAGCTTCCTCCAGAGGGGAGAGGGGAGGCCACCCAGGACTGGGTGAGGCCCTGCGCTGAGGCTCTGGGTGAGGAGACCAAGATCTGGGGTACAGGCAGGGAACCGAGAGGTGGTATGATTTCTGGCGCCCCGGGAAGGTTGCTTGAAAAATACTGCCTCCACCTGCTGGCTGATGCCTGGAAACCCCTTTCCCTTCCACAGCGAAGAGTAAACTCAACATGCAAATGTTACCAGGCTGTATGGCTTTGTGCTACAATTCCACTCAAGTGTAAGTGACTGACTCGGCTTTCTTTTTGAGATCCATGGAGGATTTTGAGAGAAGAAAGAAGCACCTGGTGGTGCTCCTGTGGGGACAAGGGAGGGCAGGAAAGAGGAAGGGGGACAGCAAACTGTGGACAGAAGCTCTAATGAGAGGAAAGGCTGCAGAGAGGGGAGGCCAGGAGATAGTCTGGGAGTGTCAACAAACGCGGCCTTATTTGGCTATCCAATAAGCAGAGTGGGCCAGCTTTGGTTTGCTTCAGTCAGGAGTTACATTTAAGAAAATCCACTGTTCAAAACGAAGCAGAATGTTGCCAAGAACATAATGTGGACGGGTCTCGGTGCTATTTAGGAGGCGGCTCAGTGTTCTGGCTCAAGGGGGGTTAAGTAGAAAAGACTTTTTGTTTCAACCCTGTGGCTGGAAAGATCTCTAAAATGTCCCCATTCAATTTCCTGCCTTGGTACACAGCACCCAGGGAACAGAATTCCATTTCTGATGACTGAATGACTTCATTAGCTTTCGGGTCTTTCTGACTTTTAGTACCTTATGGTGCCAGGCTGCAGACAGAGTGTAGAGAATGCGGCATCCCATCTACGCAACGTTCAGACTAGGAACCAATGTGAAGTGAAAAATCAAAGAGCAAGGGAATTCCTGGTGAGACCTGTTTTTGTTTTCTCTCATCCGTTTGCTTCTCAAAGTCAAATCGAGACCTTAGTATCACCTCAGGCAAGTCACTTTTGGGGAGGCCCCTCTGGAGAGCGAGATGAGCTGTTTTCTAAGTTCTTACACGGCCCTGACGTTCTGTATCTCTGGGAACCGAGCTGCTCTAGTTAGTGGACAGGTCCCCCGAATTGGGATTTTGCTCCCTGCAGCAAGCCCCATTCCAGAAGATGGAAAGTCATCCAGCACCAACATGCCACTCCCACCACAGGACTCATCTCAAAAGCAGCAGATACACGTCACTGAAACACCAGAGCCCTCCGGGGGAGCCGGATGCATCAAGTGTCATTACCACTCAAGGAGATGACAGTCTTTAAACCACGCTGCTTCTCCCAAGCACAGTCTGAGGGTGACCCGAACAGAACCGGCCTTCCTGGGGACTGCTGAGGGTACAGGGCCAAGACCAGAAGTTCAGGGATGAACACTGCTCTAATCACACACATCTGGAACTCTGGGGTCTCTGTCTCAAGACTGACCACAGAAGAAGACACTGGGATGGGGGTCTTTGAGTGGCTCAGTAAGTATCCAGGGGCCGGTTTTACGTGGTCATGGCGCCTCCTCCCACATGCGTGGCGCAGTCCTATCTCTGAGTGTGTTCTTGTCTTGGAACTCTGATTTTCCCGAGTCGTCTGTGGGGGGTGTGGGCCCATATTCTCTTTCATTTCACAGTGAGGAAGCTGAGCCTCCCGGGGCGGGCTGACTTGCACGAGGCTGCACAGGTATTGTGCGGGAGGCAGGGCTGGGACCCGGGCCTCTGTCACCAGCCCGCTGGTCTTTGAAATTGCCTTAACTTCGAATCCTGCTTCAGTTTCCCCAGGAGAGAGGAAAGGCAGGCAACCATTGTTTTCATTTCCAGATGGGGAAACCAAGGCACAGAGCAGTGATATTTGCTCCTGGTCCCTTGGGGAGTTGGGAGTGGCACGGAGGCCAGAAATCACATCATCTGAATCTCAGGCCAGCGTTTTGTTCCCAGACAAGCAACATCTTTAGTCTGTGGTTCCTCGTGGGCTGTGGAATGCCCACCGTGAATGCCCTGAGCTAGGAGGCCCAGCAACAGGAAGGCATGAGGGGGCAGAGGCAAGAGAAGGAGCGCGGAGAATGGCAGGTGAGCAAAGCTGGGGCCGGCGCGTCCTCCTGGGTGCCAAGCCTCACACACTCCTTGCTGCTGGTCCTTTGGCCCCAATCTGTACAGGTCTTCCTTGACCCTCCTTCCTAATCCCTGCAACGGCCCCCATTCTTTCCAACTTCATCCCAGTGCCTTCCTGCCAATGGCTTCTCAAGAGTCCATGTGTGTGTGGGCGGGGGGGGGGGGGCTTCCCCCAGACCTGCCTTCATCTGAGGACAGCTGGAGCCCCTGTAATGGGCCGGTCCAGTTCACACCATCAAGTCAGTGTGATGCCCAGGGTAGAAGGTCTCGCCTCTTCCCCATCCACTCGAGGGACTGAAGGGAGTAAAGCTCTTCTTAGTTGCAATAACAAGCCACTCAACAGAGTTTAAGCAAAAAAGATGGGCTCCCTCTCCAGGAGTATTTGATGCAGATAAGGGGCGAGAGCAGTCAAGCCTCCTAAGGACTGGAAACACCGACCAGAGAGCTCTGCAGCAGTCGGACAGGCTTGCTCCACGGCCTCTCCACCCAACTCCCCATCTTTACGTGGCCCCCTCTGTCTGCAACTGTAGACCTCGCGGGCTCAGCAGCTATCGGTACCACTGTCTGCTCCACTCAGATGAGCGGGGCCGGCACGCCTGACCCACTTCCTGTTGGACAGGGTGGGAACGTGGATGGGGAGTCTGTCGCTCGAGGGGGACGTCTAGAGAGAGAGGAGAGAATCCTGCCACTGCTCTGTGGCTGTGCTTGCTTCATCTCCACGCAGCCCTGCATCCACCTGTGGGGCCGCTTGGCCTGCACGTCTGGGAGGGAGGGAACTCTCCATCTGGGGCCAAAGGAGTTTTGTGGGCAAACTCTGGGACTGTGAAAAATATCTAGTCTATGTAAGCTTCCCACTTAAATATAAACTCCCTGAAGTCAGGGACCTTGTCTGAGTTTCAGTCTTGTGTCCTCAGAAGCTAGATCCTAGTTGGCATTCAAATATTTGTTGACTGACTATACATTTTTCTTTTAAAACAGCTTTATTGAGGCATAAGTGACACACAACTGCACATATTTAAAGTGTACAATTTTGATACGTTTTGACATACATAGGCAACTGTGAAATCATCACCAAAGTAATGAATGCATGTGTCACCCCTAGAAGTTTCCATGCCTCTTCGCCCTTCTCTATCCCTAGGTAACCACTAATCTGTTTTCTATTACTGTAGATTACATTTTCTAGAAATCTACAGACATGGAATCTTACAGTAACTCATTAGTCATTCATTCATTCGTTTTGGTCTGGCTTCTTTCACTTGGCGTAATTGTTTCGAGATCCATCTCATATTGTTGCAAATGGTTCATTCCCTGTTATTGCTAAGTATAGTAATTCCATTGTATGGCTATACCACAGTTGGTTCATCTGAATGTTGATAGACATTTGGGTAGCTTCCAATTTTTCCTCTACGAAAAAGAAAGCTGCTATGAACATTTGTACACAAGTCTTTGCATGGACATATACTTTCATGTCTTTTGGGTAAATATATCGAAGTAGAAAGTCTGGATCATATGGTAGATGTAAATTTAACTTTTAAAGACACTGCCAAATCATTTTCCAAAATGGTTATAACATTGATTTTCAAATATTAAGCCAAATTTGCATTCCTGAGATAAAACAATATGCGTTTTTCTTCATATATATTCTTAAATTCAATGTACTAAAATTTCGTTTAGACATTTTGCATATATCTTAATGTGAGATATGTTTTCTTTTCTTGTAATGTTTTTCAGGCTTTGCTATCACTGCAATGCTTAGAATGAGTTGGGAAGTAGTCCCTTCTTTCCAATTTTTTGAAAGAATTTGTAAAATTGGTACTATTTCTTCCTTAAATATTTGGTAGAATTCCCCTATGAAGCTATTTGGGCCTGAAGTTTTCTTTGTGGAAAGGTTTTTAACTACACATTCATTTTTTAAGTAGAGAGAGGGATATTCAGGTTATCTACCTCTTAAAAAATTTTTTTGAGATATAGTTCATATACCATAAAATTTACCATTTTAAAATGTACCATTCAGTGGTTTTTAGTGTATTGGCAAATTTGTAAGACAATCATTACTAATTCCAGAACATTTTCATCATCCCAACACAAAACCTCATACTTGTTGGAAATCACACTCTATTTTTCTCCAACTCCCAGCCCCTGGCACCACTAATTTACTTTCTGTCTCTATGAATTTGTCTATCTTGTACAGCTTACAGAAACAGAATCATACAACAGGTGGCCTTTTGTGACTGGCTACTTTCACTTAGCATAATGGTTTCAAGATTCATCCATGGTATAGCATGGGTATCAGCACTTCATTCCGCTCCATGACCCAAAAAGCCAAAATCATCTTGAAAAAGAAGAATGTTGGAAGACCCACCTCCTGATTCCAAAACTTACTACAAAATTTCAGTCATCAGGATAGTGTTGTACTGACATAAGGAGAGACATGAATGAAGCTGGACCTCTCTCTCACACCATCTACAGCAATGACTTCATCAACATGGATCAAAGACCCAAAGGTAAGACCTGAAACTATAAAACTTTCAGAAATCATAGGTATAAATCTTCATAACCTTGGATTAGACCCTAACTGCAAAAACAAAAGAAAACATAAACAAGGTATCATCAAAATAAAAAAAGTGTGCTTCAAAGGACAACTCCAAAAAAGCAAAAGATAACCCACAGAATGACAGAAATTTTTTTGCACATTATTTAGCTGATAAGAGACTTATATCTAGAATACATAAAGAAGTTTTACAATTCTCCAATTAAAAAAAAAATCCCAAATAACCCAATTAAAAGTGGGCAAGGGATCTGAACAGACAGTTCCCCAAAGAAGATCTACAAATGGCCAATAAGCAAATGAAAAGATGCTCAACATCACTAGTCACCAGGGAAATGGAAATCAAAACCACTGGGATGGCCAGAATAAAGACAAACAAACAAAACAGAAATTGAGAAGTGTTACTGAGGATTTGGAGAAACCGAACCCTTGTTGCTAGTGAGAATGTAAAATGGTGCCACCAGTCTGAAAACATTCTGGTAGTTCTTCTAACAGTACCACAGGACTCGATAATCCCATTCCTAGGTTTATATCCAAGAGAAATGGAAACGTATGGACCCACAAAAGCTGGTCCATGAACATTCACAGCAGCATCATTCATGATAGCTGAAAAGTGGAAACAACTCCAACGTCCATCAGCCGAGGAACAGATACACAAAATGCAGCGTATCCAACACTGGCATGTCATTTGGCAATAAACAAATGAAGCAGTGAGACCCACTACCAACTGAATGAAGCTTGAAAATATACTAAGCCAGCCACAGAGGACCACATTCCACATGATCCTATTTATATAAAATGGCTGGAATTGGCAACTCGATAAAGAAAGTAGACTTCTTGATTGCCTAGGATTGGAGAAGGGGGGGATAGAGACCTTGGGAGGGTGATGACTCAGGGGGCTGAGGGTGTTTCTGGGGGTAATGAAGACGTTTTAAAATTGATTCTGGGGGCACTTGGGTGGCTCAGTCGGTTGAGTGTCCGACTCTCGGTTTCAGCTCAGGTCATGATCTCAGGGTTGTGGGATTGAGCCCCACTTAGGGCTCTGTGCTCAGCGTGGAGCCTGCTTGAGGTTCTCTCTCTCTCTCTCCTCCTCTGTCCCTCCCCCACACTCATGCATGCTCTCTTTCTCTCAAATAAATAAAATCTTAAGAAAATAAAATAAAATGAAATTGATTATGGTGATAGATGCACAACTCTGTGAATATATTAAAAGCCAGTGAAATGTACATTTCAAATGGGTGAATTGTATAGTATGTTGATTATGTCTCGATAAAGTTAGTTTACAGGCCAATATAAATCACTGTTCTACGGCAAGGAGCGCCCTAGCGGGTAGCCTTTTCCCAAAGAGCTGCGTGCTGGGGCAGTGAAGCAGGCCGTGGCCCCAGTAAGTTTCCAGTGGGGAAAGATGGAAGGAAAGAGTGGTGCAGGAGTGCTGGGGAGGACAGCAGGTGGACATGGGAAGGTGGGAGACTGTGTGCGGCCCCACAGAGAGAAGGAAGGGTCCAGGACATAGGGACTGTAATTTCCTGTCCAGGCCACACCTTTGCTCACTGTGGGCCCCAGGGAAGATCACAAAACTGCTTTGTTCTCCAACTTTCTTCATGGGGAAAGCAGAAGCAAGCGTCCCCATTTCATGACTCTTCCCGCTTCTCATCACAGAAAGTACCTAGGAGTGCTTGAGTTCTGGAGCCGAGTCCAGTTGCATTAGCTGCTGTCCAGGTCCCTGGAGGCAGGTCTGACCCAAGCTCTGCTTCTTATTAGCAGTGGGTCTTAGATGAACCCCAGGGGTCCCCGAGTTCTCAGCTATCAAGTGAGGACAATAATTAACGTGACCTGCCTCCCTCAGAGGGTTGGTATGAGGATCCAGAGTTACCACTGGTGGGAAAGAATGCCCAGAGTGCATTACTGTGAATTCCAGGAAAAATTTCAGGGTAGATATGATGCTATTGATCCCACAGGCACAGGAGCCATCAGCTGTTCATGCTCTCGCATTAGCATTTGCAAATTGGTCGGGGTCAGGGTTGAGGGCAGCTGGTGACCACAGAACAGAGCTAAGACAAAAGGCCTACAGAGGACTACTAGGGAAATGGGAAATGGGAAATGGGAAAAATTCATCCCCAAGAAGATGAGTCCTGCATTTCACAGCTGCTTAATTGAGCTCACTGCCAGGAGGACATGGGGTTCTGCAGATGGCCATCGTTCTGCATAGAAGATAGTGCAATACAATCTTCATGACCATACCCTAGTGTCTGGAAACTTGCTATCCAGGTCATCTGGGGACACAGGAGAGGCCCGCATGGTGCAGCAGGCAGAACAAGGAATGGCTCCTCCTTTCCTGCTGCCTCAGACAACAAGGGGACCTTGTCAGGTGTGTGATAGACAGTAGAGGCAAACAGGACATCACGGAAGAGAGGGGAAGGAAGCAAGAATGAGCATCGGGGCAGCTGTGGGACAAAGTCTTGCCTCTTCCCAAAACAGCTGTGTCAGGATGGGCCTCGTGGTTGCTGCTCTCCTCGCATGGATGTGAAGTTGGTGGCGGACATCTAAACGAGTACCTCTGCGGAGGCCAGGCCCTCCTCTCTAGCCTTTGCAGGGGAAGGGTGGAGGGGGTAGGGGTGACAGGTGCTCACTGCTGGGATCCATTCTGAAGGACCATCACCAACGTCTATTCCCACTGGTTGGTCCCCAAGCTTACCGATAGTTAAATATTCTGAGCATCAACCCTAGTGTATAATCTCGGTACTAGAATCAGTCTTCGGTTAAATTGCAAAAGTGCCAACATTTAGCGGCCTGGTCTCCTTTCGGGTTAAACACCCTCCTCCAAGCGCAGTGCTTCGTCATCAATCCATTTTGACAACTGATTCCCATAAAGGTTTTCTGACTTGTTCACACTCTTCTTCAATCCTTCTTCACTCCTTCAATTTGTATCTTAGATGAGAAGCTAAAGCATGGTCACCTGCCTCAGTAATATTTATCATTAGCGTTAGAACTTCCAGTGTCTGAGAACACAGAAACCCTCTCCAATCATGATTAATAATCACAGTGAAGAAGGGCTAATATTTACTGAGTGCTTCCCGGATGCCTGACCTAGTGCTACACGCTGCACACACAGCCCCGGGAAGCAGGATCTAGTATGATGAGGGGACGGGGCCAGCCCGCGGCAGGTTAGGTAACTCGCTCTGGGTCACCTGGCACCAATGAGGAGGGTCGTCCTGCTTCCCAGGGGCATGGTGCACCCTGAGAGCCTGTCCCAGGGTCTGCATCTGGGAGTGCCATCTGGGAGAGGAGGTAAGACACATGTGACATGTCAGGGTCAGCATGTGCACACTCCTGGGCCAGATGCTGGTGGGCTTCACCCTTCTCTCTCATGGACGGGAGTGATCTGGGCTTACCACCCTTTCGTAATAAACATGTTCTTGGTAAACGGACTTTTGCAACAGATTTCCCCAACCTCCCACCTGAAAAGGTTACTGTGATAAAACCATGCACGTTCCTGCTGCACATTTTTGGGAACTATAGAAAAATAAATAGAAGGAGGGAAAATCCCCTTCTTTTTATTTGTCATGTCTGACCCTTATTAACATTTTGGAGTTTTTAACCTCTAGCCAATTTTATTTTATTTATTTATTTATTTTAAGATTTTATTTATTTGACACACAGAGAGAGATCACAAGCAGGGTGGGGCACAGGGAGAGGGAGAAGCAGGTTTCCCAGCCGAGCAGGGAGCCTGATACGGGGCTCGATCCCAGGACCCTGGGATCATGACCTGAGCCGAAGACAGACGCTTAACCGACTGAGCCACCCAGGCGCCCCAACCTCTAGCCAATTTTAATGTGCCATTCTTTTCTCTGTGTTTCCAACCGTTACGATCACCATCTATACAATCCTGTATCTTGCTTTGTAAACCTAATCATTATGGCATAAACACTTTCTATGCTATTGTAAACTATTTTAAAAACACCACTGAAAATAGTTGTATCCCATGCTATACAGTGGATAAGCCAGTTTACTTAACTGTGCCCTAACCTCCAACACGATTTTTAAAGTTTAGATGTTCACGTACGAGATTCTCTTTAAGTAAAAAGGTGGTGTTTGCCAACATCTGAGTTCTATGCATCTAGGAATTAAAGTGTCACAGCTGGTCATGCAGTTTGAATTTGGCTTTTTAACTTCAGGATGAGTTTAAAATTGTGTGGAGGTGAAAGGAGAGGATTCTGTAGACAATGTCCCTGAATCCCAACAAGGCACTTAGCTAAATCTCTTAGGACATGTCCGTGGGCAGTGAAGAGACACAGATCAGGTAACTATACAGTGATGTAAACTCACAACTGGTTGGACGGCTAAAGCCAAAGAATGTTAGCTTAGGGTTAAGTGTCAAGCTGGAGAGAAGTGTCTAGCGGCCATGAGTCGAAGCGTTTCACCTAATCCCTTTACACATTTTAAAATCAGTGAAACAGGGGCGCCTGGGTGGCTCAGTCTTAAGCGTCTGCCTTCGGCTCAGGTCATGATCCCAGGGTCCTGGGATCGAGCCCCACATCGGGCTCCCTGCTCGGCAGGAAGCCTGCTTCTCCCTCTCCCACTCCCCCTGCTTGTGTTCCCTCTCTCGCTGTGTCTCTCTCTGTCAAATAAATAAAATCTTTAAATAAATAAATAAATGAAATAAAATCAATGATACAGGTGAAGTCCTAGAAGACAGGTTCATCAGTTACAACATTGTATGGGATAAAATTCTGTGATAAAACAAAGATCCAAAAGGTCTCATCAGGTTGGAATATTTGCCTGAAGCCAACAAGATGAAAATCAACTGTATAAATGTAAAATAGAGAATACCGGGCTTAACTGAACTTAGTTGGCAACAAGCTCAGTATGGGACAATAGTTGACATGGCTGCCAAAAAAAAAGCCACGGGCAGCAGGAACAGTAAATCATTTATGGAGCAGAGATGTTACACTCTCACCGACTCTGCTGGTTAAATCATACAGTATCTGTTCTGAAAGATGCATTTTAAGAAAGGGTATGACAAGTAGGGGGAGGTCAATGAAAAAACAGTGAGGGTAGGCTGAGCTCTGGCAACATTATCATGTAAACAGCCAACAAGGCAGGGTAGCTCAGTGGCTACAGCAACGTCTCCGAAGCCACTGCTAGGCTTTGACACCTAACTCCGCCATTTACTAGCTGGTGACCTTGGACAAGTTACTTTCTGTGCTTCAGCATCTTCATCTGTACAATGGGGACAATAGCAGCAGCACCATTATTATTATTATTATTATTATTATTATTATTATTATTATTATATTATTATTAGGCTGTTCTAAGGACTAACCAGGTTAACACCTGTCAAGCACTCAGAACAGTACCTGGATATGATTGTATGAAAACAAAGGGCTTCTAGGCTGCAGAGATTTAGAGGGGCATGATGGATGACTTCAAATATTTGAAAGCTGCCCTCAAGAAGAGAAATGCTTTATTCTGAGAAGCTCTTGAGGACTGTACTTGATTCAGTGGAAAGGTAGAGGCTTAGCCTCTTCATTAGTCAATAAGCAGGTAATGTGCACGTATTCTGGGTCAGATACTGTGTTAGGTGTTAGGAGTACAAAGATGAAGGAGATACATACTCTTTCCTAAGGGCCCCAATGTCTATCGAGGAAGAGGCATGTGAACAGATAATCACCACAGTATGCGAATGACTGCTTTGGGCAACTGGAGGAAGATGTGATTAACTCTCCCATGGGGAGCTGGGCAAAGCTTTGCAGAGGTGGGGCTTTTGAGCTGAGTCTGCAGGGATAGTAGGAGTTCATGTGGGAGCAGAGGGAACAGTGTATGGGATCAGAACTGTCACCGAGTATGGGATTATCCAGTGAATGGCGACAAGTCGGTAATGTTATAGCACAAGGTGGGTGGGGTGGCAGAAGCTAGAGATGAGGCTCAAAGAAGCGTAATACTGATGTAGAAGGTCGCCAAGAAAGTCAGGATAATCGTAGCAATATGCTCTCCCCTCCGCCCAGCCTCCTATTTCTATACCACTGTCTTTTCGACAGGCAACCACAGCAAAGGCTGATTCAAGAAACTACACTTCAGGTGAAAACTGAAAAGGATTTGACTCAATTTTCCAATCATTCTTCTTCAGTATATACACAGGAATATCTGCCTATAGAATAAGACAGTATCGTGTTCCTGAGACACTTACACCCCGGGAGTACCCAAGTGGAGGGACCGGGGAGAGACCTGGAGCGAGGCCTGGAGCAGCTGGGATCCTCCCCACCAGGATGAAGATACTGTGTGAAAGGGAGTTCCTCCACCTGCACATCCACTCAGGTATAAAGTCAAGGAGGAGTAGTGCAGTATTCAACACTTAGCCCCCAGGCTCTCCAGTTGATTCCACTGAATAATATTCATTAAGCATGCTACTAGGATGTAGAGATAAGTACGTCACCAACACTTCCTGCAAGGTGTTTCCAATCTAGCATAAAGGATGATCGGCCACACAGAGCATTGCACCAATAAATGCGAGGGCTGGCTGCTTCTGGTCAGGATGGAGCAGCTGCACTGGGTTTGCCCTCCTATCTTAAGCAGTGACAAAACTGGACAGACATACACAGACGATGTTTTCAGGCACTGGACAATGGGCTAAGACAAGGGAAGGAAACACCTAAGGTGAATTTCATATTCGCCCTGGCACTCTGCCTGGGTAGATTTCCCAACCACAGCACAGGGAGGTGGGGCAAAGTGGAACATGGTTGTCCTACTGATCTGGGGAAGTAGGAACTGGAGTTTGGGGCTGCTGAAGCAAATAGAGCTGGCAGGGCAAGATACTGGAGAGGAAGTTTCTTCAGTAGGGTGGGAGCCCAGAAGTCTGTTGTGGGGCTGGGGCTTGCACGGGTCTCTGGCTGAGTGTTGTGTTGCACATATGCAGGGTGAGACTCTGGCGTGGGCTGGCAGAGCAGCTACTCTGGAACTGAGAGCAGAGCAAGAATATCAGAGGTTGTAGAGACCTACCACTGGGTCCACAGGAGGTCCAGTCTAGCCAGAGGGGAAGCACCAGGCATTCCAGCAAGACAATAAGAAAGGGCAGGTCCTGGGAGTAAGGACCATGTTCTAGAGTAAGGGTTACTCTAGTCCTGCCTTATCAAAGCCTAAAACCAAGCCTTAACAAAATTAAGGAGAACCATCCGTAAATTAACGGACTGCCAGAACAAAAATCAAAATTGGGTTTTGAACTCATTAAAGGAAGACAACATAATTCAGGCTCCCTTTCAGCGTGTCAACTGCAATGTCCACAAACAAGCAAAAATTACCAGAAATGTAGAGAAGAAAGAAAATGTGGCCCAAATTCAGAAGAAAAAAAGGAGTCAATACAAAACAACCTGGAGATGTCCCAGATTTGGAATCGGTGAAGACTTTAAAGCAGCTATTTTAAATATTTCATGGGTTGGAAGGGGAAAAAATGATCTCAATGGATGAAGATGGGGAATCTCAGCACATACAGGGAAACTATAAAAAAGGAACCAAATGGAAATTCTGGAATGGAAAAGCATATTATCTAAAATGGAAAACTCACCAAATGAGCTTAATTACAAATCAGAGATGGCAGAAGAAAGGATTAGTGAAGTTGAAGACAGAACCACAGAACTTATCCATTCTTAAAAAAAAGACAGAAAAAGGACTCAATCTTTTGGAGCAATACCAAGCTGAGTAACATACATGTAATCAGAATCCAGAGAAGAGAGAAAAAGTGGAGCGGGGGAAGAAACAAACAAACAAACTGTTGAAATGTCCCAAATAAACCTACAGATCCAAGAAGCTCAATGAATCCCCCCAAAAAATAAGCACCAAGAAGACCACACATGGGCATATCCCAGTCAAGCTGCTGGAAGTTAAAGATCAAGAAAAAATCTTGATAGCAGAGGAAAAAACCCCACATTCCATACAGGGGAAATGATGTGAATGAAGACCTTCTCTTCAGAAATAACAGGGCAGGAAATAAGGTGATGGCATTTTTAAGTACTGAACGACAAAAATATCGTAGATTCGGAATTTCATATCCAGAGAAAACAAACTTTAAACATGAGAGCAAAATAAAGACACTTTCTAGATAAAGAAAGAACTTGTCAGCAGCAAGCCTGTAGGACATGAAACTCTAGCCTCTCTCCAGCATCTCTGGCAGGACGTGGACTTCCTGTGGGTGAGCACCAGGTGAGCAAGGAGGCTGGTGCTGAAAATAAGGAGAAAGCTCCTGATCGCTTTATGCTTTTAATCAACAGTTCACCGCCCCCCCCCCCCCCCCCCCCCCGCCCCCCATGGAGAGGCAGACCGGCAGGCACGTGAGAAAGGGTGAGCTTTGATATGGCGAGGAAGGCAGCAAGCACAGCTGGGATGCACTGGGGCAGCGAGGCCAGTGGTAGAATAATGAAATGCTGTAAACTGGCTGGGAAATAGGCATTGCTCCAAGCCCCTGATTCCCTCACTCCTCACCTTGGCCTCATTCCCAGAGACTCTTAGATCTCTCTATGATCTGGCAATAAAGGGTCAATTCCTGGCGAGCAGGGCACCTCCAGGACCCCGCCTTAGGCCTCTGACTGGCTTCCTTTCTGATTGGCGGTGCGTGGGCCATGCCAGTTGTTAAAGATTTTTCATATCGCCCCTGGAGCCAAGTGGGGTTGCTTCCCAGGGAGGGAGGCCCAGGTGTGATGTTCTGGGAGGGTGCAGAAGAGGACCCCAGGAGGCCCAGGGACAGAGTGAAGACCCTGCTCCTGGGGGTGGGGGGGCTGCAGTGGGAAGGGGGAGGGAGACTCTGCAAGCCAACAAAATTAGCTTTCCAAGTGGGCCTGAGTATTCAGGGACACTTGACTCTCTAGGACAACCTCTGTTCTAATCCCCTAGGTCATGTTTTTCCCTTTTAAAAAGGGATATTTCATAGCCTTTTAAATAAATCTTTTCAGCTCCACTGATTTGGAATAACATGCTTAGCAGCTTAAGAACTTCTAGCTGGGCCTTCAGCAGGTTGTCCTTCCATGAGCCCATTTTCTCATGAAACCCTGGCCTCCGGGTCTGGCTGGGCCTTTCCCAGGGCCAGCACCGTGGACCCCGGTCCTATTCTGGGATCCTGGGCAAGCCCTTCCTCACTCCCTGCCCCTAGGGACCTGCACCTCATTCCCTGCATCTGCAATGTAGCAATCATTCAAAATACAAGCCCACAGAACACCAAATGGCCACGCTCTTGATCAGCAGCAAAGACCCTATTTTAGGCACAGAAATGAGCATTCCTCCTCTGAGGTTCTGTTTCAGGGGAATCTGGGCTTTAGCGGGGGGCGTTCTGTGTGTCTGCCCAGGTAGACAGGGGGAGGTTATATTGGCCTAGACAGGCAAGAAGCCATCCAGGGAAGGCAGTGGCCGGGAGAGGAGGAGGGGAGGCTGATGAGCGTGATTAAACCAGCGTAAACACTGCCGACCGAAGCTCCATGCAGAGCCTTCGGAAGCTGGCTGTGTGTGTTCAACATCACGCACCTTTCTGCCTCCTCTGGGACCTGGAACCACAAGCCCTAATGAACTACGCTAATCTGCCGAGCCCTCAATCAACACTCCGTCTCACGGATCTGTGAAGCCAGTGTCTGTCGTTAAATTACATGGGGTCAAGTAGTTTACACCAGAATGAAAAGGGCATGTTTTCTAAAATTGTGTTCCTATCACCTGACTGTTGTGAAAACCACACCTAAACAGAACCAGTGCTCCTTCTGGTGGAGGTCCCTGGTTGGTGTGGCTTTCTACCAAACCTGGTGAACAGGTCAGGCAGCTTCCCATGTGATGTGATGGAGACCCTAAAAAGTCATCCTGCCGAAAACAACCTTCCCCATTCCCTGGCACGACATCCCCGCCATGAACAACCCCAGTAAGTTAAAGGAGCTGCTTCCAATACAACCCCACTATCTGGGCGTTCTCGGCCTTCTTCACGGTGCTGAAGGTTGAGAACCACGGCTGCAAGCACCAGCAAACACGGCAGGAGCATCAGCGTTCTGTCCATAGGCAAGCTGTTCCGTGTCTTCAGATCAGTGGTTCTAGAAAGTTGACCAGTATCAGATTCACCTGGAGGCTTGTTAAGACCCAGCTTGCTGGGCCCCACACCCTGAGTTTCTGATCGGGCAGGCTTGAGATGGAACCAGAGACTCTGCATCTCTAACAAGGCCCTGGGGTGAAGTTGATGCTCTGGTCCAGCACTTTGAGAATCAATCACTGCCCTATTAATTTCTAAGGCATCTTCATGAGATAGGTAGGTGAAGTGTGAACGCATCCTGATAGGGAATGCAGTAGGAAGACAGAGGGCTCTGAAACAGAAAGGGGTCAAGGGCCCAAAGACAGGCCAGCCGAACAAACTTAGACCTTCTCAAGTGATCCACCAAAACACAAGAGCCGTTGGCTGTCCAAATTCTGCTGGGCCTCTGGCTCTTGCTTTCTTTCCTGGTGTCTTCTGCTTGCTACCCCAGAGAAAAGGCAAGCCTGGTGGCAGCCCCAGCGAGGAGACGGGGCTCCTCCTCTCAGCCATGGGGGGCCCCTCCACGAGGAGCGTGTGTTCACCCAGCTAAGCTGGCTGTCGGCGGACCGCGGGCTCTCGGGGGCTCCTGACACCACTTAGAATTTACACAGGACTCAGCCAAGTCTTAAACAACATTTTTTTTCCTCCCTCTTTGGAGATCTCTAGTTCCTAATAGGATAAATCCAAAGGAAAACATCCTCTGGCCCTTCAGCAGCCTCTTCTTGACGCAAACAACAAGGAACTCCTTAGCAGGCTGGCCGAGGAGGTAGGCGGGAAGGGTTCATCCCAGGAGCGGAGGCTGGGAAGCCATCCTTCAGGTGGGGCCTCATGACTCACCTCTGGCCCTGTCAGGAACTGGTTGGTTCTGTATTTCAGGGGAGGGCAAATCGATACCTGAATGTCTGCACGATATTATTATGGCATCTACTGGGCAAATAGTTCTGTTCGTGATTTTGCCCTTCGTACATCTTTGAAAGAACTTTGATCAAACATCCTCCACGTGACTCTAACAAGAATCCTGTGAAATCAGCAGAATGGGAACAATGACAGTGTTTGACAGGAGACAACCGAGAAGAGAGGCACAGGAAAGCCAGTGGGCGTGGAGTTGAACCGTGTGTGGTGGCCACTCATCGTGAGATCTTGAGTGGGTCTCCTCCCCTTCCTAGGCCCTGGTTTTGTCATCTGTGAAATGAAGGGGATGGACAAGGCGATGCTGAGGTGAACTCAGTGGACACTACCCTGTGGCAGGCCCTGTTGTAGAGGAGGAGGTGTAGAGGTGAAGGAGGCCACTATCTACCCAGGAGGAAGTCACAATGAGGAGAGTGAGCCCCGGGTGGCTGGTGCTCAGTCACGGGGCCAAGTCCAGCCACCAGTCAGGGCACAAAGTCTGTCCCCGGCACTGGGCTCAATCAGCATGAAAAAAAAAGGAGTGCCATTTCATAACCCACACACAGGTGCTGGCCATGGCCCAGGTGAGCACGATCTTCTTCAAGGTGAGTACAGGATCCATAAAACTTTAGGAGGGGTCAGGTTTAGAGCAGCTCCCATGTAGACATGATCCTCCACACACAAAGGGGAGAGCAGATGCACACATCTGACCCCAATCAACCCACCAGCTGGAAGAATTATGTGCTCTCTTTCTGAGAGTCAAACCCTCTAACCGCATGAAATCAATGAACCCAACTAGCTTCCTATCTGTAATGTGCTGGTAAATGACTATTCGCCCATCTGTTCAGGACAGTCACAACAAGATCAACTGGGCCATGTCTCAGGCACAGTGATCAGACTCCCTGGGGAAGATGAGATGAACATGACATGCCCTCAAGAACCAAGGGCCTCTCGGCTTAAGGGAGCACAGAAGATGCAGACAAAAATACCCATAAGACAGAGCAGAGAATGGCAGATGCTAGAAGATCCAGGTTATGGGTTGGGGAAGAAGCAACAGGGGAATTCAGAGGAAGGAAAGACTAATTCCAACTGGGGACCAGCAAGCTTTCCAGAAGGCGATGTGCCTGGAAAGACCTTGCATTAGGACGCGAGAAGGCCCCAGTTCTAGAGTCCCTCCTGCCACAGTCAGCCAAATCATCTCAAGACAGCCGGTTCTCTCCATTTTAAAAGGGACCATTTGCCCTAAGTGCCTCACAGCTTTATAAGGATTAAATGAGAGCTGATTTAAATGCACATTGGGTAAATAAAAGCCCCAAATATAAAGTTTTTGTCATCACTTGGAGAAGAAGAAGGAGGTACATGAGGGAGGCTGACGGTACATGAGGGAGAAGGGGTGCGGGGAACACCTACCAAAAGCAAGGCTCACACGGACACCGACTGGGTTCACAACTGGCCCCAGTGATTGTTTTTTTTTTTTTTAACTTCCCACAGCTTATTTTATTGAAGAGACTCTAAGAAGAGTAAGTCAGAACACCTAAATTCTTCTGCATCAGTAACATGAGAGTCCCAACCAGAGAGGTGTCTTCCCACCCCGAGGGATAGGAGGGCGGCCACTTAGAGTCGGTGGCCAGGGAACCCGGGCCGGGGCCCGGGGTGCTCAGCAGACGCTCATTACATAATTGGATGGGCTCCCTACTACTTTCCAAGGGCGCTTTACATTCATGCTCCATTTTGATTTGTAACCGCAAGCCAGTGGGCAGACGGCATCTACAACCATCCCTGTCAACGATGGGGAAACCAAGGCTCCCAGAGGGCAAGTGACTGCCCACGTCCCTGGCCAGCACTGTCAGAAGGGAGCCTGGACTCCTGCCTCCTCACTTCCTCACACCACACACCTTCTAAGAATTGTTAGGGCAGCCAATCTTCACCCCAACAAATCACCCTTCCTGACTTTAGAGAAGGTCTCCTGTGTGCTGTTCAGAGCACTTTCCCTGGAACACGTCACTTAATCAGACCCTTTCATCAAGGCGGGGGGGGGGTCCTGTTTTTACTCCCGAATGGACTGGATTATTCCAATTCAGAAAGTGGTTTTGTGCATCCCAGAAATAAAGTGTCATGGATTCTCTGGTCCTTTCACCAAGTAAGAATTGATTTGGGTTAAAACCTTCAGTTCGATTGTTTGGAATCACTGCTTCTTAGAAGAAAGTGAAGGTACAAACAGCAAAGGGTATTAGGGAGACAGAAAGGCATTATTATTATTATTATTATTATATTTTTACCATGGATACTCTTGCCTACAAAGTCAACCATCCATCTTGACAGATGGCCTGGCTGCAGGATGGGGGCCAGGGGGCAAACTCTCGGTGAAGGTGGCACTAAGGAGCTAGAGCCAGCTAGGCTGATTTGGGGTCTGAAATCTGGGCTGGAGCCCAAGCTCCAGGCAGTGAGGGCGGGACAGGGAGCCCTGCCGTCCCCTCCCCTGGGTGCACTCTCACTGTGGCTGCACCAGACAGGTCAGTGCCTTTCTATGAGTCTGTGACCTTCTGGCTGCGGGCAAATAAGGTGGCAAGGGACAGCAGAGGAATGGGGCCTCGGAGAGAAAGATGAAGCATGTTCAAGGTCAGAGCTACCCTCCCCTTTCATGACCCACCTCAGCCACTTTGGCTGACCTACTTCCTAGGGAATGTTTTCACTCTAATAAAAATTCATGGCTCAAAGGTTTTGGCAGAAGGCTCGAAGTCACACCCACCCCACAGCTCTGTTGAGGGATGCCTGGTGACGTGTGCTCGGGCTGAGGTGCTCAGAGGCTCCCCTCAAGTGGCAGGAACAAGGCGGGGGGAAGAGAACTTCAAAGGATTCCCAGTTCCTGAAGGGAGCAGTGGATTAGTTAAGAAGAGGTGTGGGGCCTTGAGAACAAGTGTCAGTATCTCCATCAGCGTGGCTGGGTCAGCTCTGATCTCTGCAGCTGGTAGAGCATTTAGCCCTGACACGTGGGGTCTCAGAACTGTCCAGACACCTGTACCGTTAGTATGACACCGGGAGGCCAGAGCATCATGGGACCTGGGAGAGCTGAGCCATTAGCTAGACAGTGTACACTGAGGATTAGTTTATCAGATTCACTGTTTGTGCCCTCCGTCCACAGACAGACAGAACGGGACACAGAGTGGGAGGAGGAGGCAAGCTCAACTAGAGCAGAAGGCTGGTGTGCCGGGGAGCCTCACCGGGAGTCCTGAGCAGACAGCAGGGAGAGGTGGTATTAGGTGGATGGAAGAGATAACAGGATGCTCGAGGCAAATTCACCAACCACAGTTTTAAAAGCCATAGAGTTTAGAGCTGGAAGTAGGTGATCTTCAAGATCACCTACTCCAACCTCATCTTGTACAACTAGGAATTCTTGGTTGTGGCCTTGGCGTGGAGCCAAGCCTAAGAATGAGGCCACCGCTCCGACCCCCTGCCTGACCAACAACTGCTTTTCAGGCCAGTGATCTTTCTAGCACGCACCCTCCAGCCTCCTCCAGGTACGGACCCCAGTCCCCTGACTCCAGTGGAGCTGGGAATACCCTCTTGAACGACCGCGAGCACTCTTGAGGGTTCTGTGGACCACCCATATCAGCCATTCCAGCCAGACGTACCTTGTGTGAATAATGCTGGTCAACGATCCTTGCCAACCCGAAATCCCCGATCTTGAGCACGAGGTCCTCTGTGCTGATGAAGATGTTGGCGGGCTTCAGGTCCCTGTGCAGCACATTGGCAGAGTGGATGTACTTGAGCCCGCGGAGCAGCTGGTACATGAACAGCTTTGCATGTTCCTCCGTCAGCGTGCCCTGCTCCAGCAGACGCGCCAGGTCAGTCTCCATGTGCTCCTGGACGATGTAGGCCACGCTGAACTTGAACAGCTCGCCCTGCAGGTCAGTGCCTTTGGGTCCCAGCACCTCGTACACCTTCACGATGTTGTCATGGTCCAGGCGCCGGATGATCTTGATCTCCCGGAGCGCGTGCTTCATGCTGCGGGCGTCGCTCAGGATGATCTTCTTCACGGCCACCTTCCGGCAGGCCCTGCTGTCCACGGCCGACAGCACCAGCCCATTGACGCCGAAGCCCAGGGGTTGGAAGTCAACAAAGCGCCCACCAAGGTCATACCCATAGACACTGGCGACGCAGTCACCCTTCTCGGCCATTGTTGGCTCAGTGGTCAGGGTCTGCCCGGGCGATGGAGGGGCAGTCAACGGCGGCCACGTCCTGGGTAGCGGCTTCCCCAGCACACCTCATTCTGTCGAGTCCCAGAGCTGAGGGCTCCTTTTTCTCGTGGTGATGTCACTGCCACCAGCTCTCTGGAGAAAGGGGTGGCATATGTCCACGCTTGCCAAGCTGTGGAAGGCGAAGGCTCAGACTATTTTCTTAACCTGCGTTGGGAGGGCTGGACTCCTCTGGACCCTGAACTCTCCTCGAAGCTTAGAATGGCTCATGCTCTTTTCAAAGGTAGCGTCTTGGAGAGAAAAACCAGTCCCATTATCTATGTGAGTGTGAAGTTTTCTACCATAATGGACCTCAAGGTAAAAGACGCAGAAACTCTCTTCTTTGAAGCTTTTGTTAAAAGACGCCCCTTCCGGCTGAAGTGTGGAGCTGTTGCTGAGCTGTGCTCCTTGACTTAAGATGGTCCAGAGCTCGGTTCTGTCACAGCGTCCAGCAGCTTGGCAGCTATTCTCTGTGTCCTGAGCAGGATGAAGTGATCCCAGCAATGGATTCTGGAGGCTTCCAGGGGCTTCTTTCTACTTCTGCTGGCTCCGCTTTCTACCAGCTCCCCTTAGATTCTGCAACCCAAACCAGGCTGGTGAGCACTGGTGAAGAAAGCCAGAGAAACCCAACCACCTTTCTTGAGCTCTACACCCAAGTTACACCTCAAGTCCCAGCGCTGAGGGGCACTCAGCTGCCAAGCCAGGATCCTCCAGAGGCTTCAGATGGGGCAGCGTCCTCTGTCACCCCCTCCTCCACGCCACCTTCCCCAAGACTGTGTGCTGCTGGACTCAGAGAGGCTGCAGGAATGCGGCATCTTTCAGACCATGTCTCCTTTCCTGTCAAAGGAATAACGTTGGGTAAATTTCCACACTCCAGCTTCCAACACCTTCCCACTTGCGTGTCCTTTGTTAACCAGCCCAAGTGTTATTTGATCTGTCCAGCCAGCTGAAACACTGCTTGCTCAGGGGATTCCAGGCTCTGCACTGCCCAGCCGCCCCTCCTGCTGCGTGCAGCACTCCCCTGGAAGAGAGAGAAGATGGATTGATTTGATAAGATCGTCAAACGGTGTGCCTTTTATGTAAATGCCTGCTCCCCAAAGGTTCACACACCCAAATTGTGGGTGGGGATGATCCACTCTGACTTTTGAGAAATTAACTCTAAACACATGCATCAGCACTAGCTGGGAAGGTTGAGAGTAAAAAGTAGCCGCAGACAGAAAATACAGGATCGATAATTTTGTGTTTCCACTTGGACCCCTTTGCTTCCCTCTTTTGCAAATGTCTTTGGATATTTTGAGAAAATTTGCCATGTGCTGATATTTAATTACATGTGTATCTCTTGCTTTCCACAGAGGCAGCATAAGCACACATACTAAATAAGGAAATTTTATTGCCACCCTGTAAATTTTATTGCCACCATGACCTGAGCCGAAGGCAGACACTTAACCACTGTGCCACCCAGCAAAGTAGGGCACAGAGTTCTTAGCACGACACCAGGACTGGCGTGGTGAACTGTATTCTCTTTGATGATGGGGACGTAGCTCTTCAAAGCAATGGCTCAAATCCTAGCCTGACTGCCCCCTGGTGGCTGCTGACTCAAATTACAGGCACAGGACCTAAGAGGGGCGAAAAAAACCATTGTAAAACATTGCAAAACAAACAATGTAAAATCAGACCTCTGGAGTAAAGGCAATGCCATAGCTTTTAAGGGAGTGGCAGGTTTTATAAGTTTATTAAGCCCGTGGACACTCAGAGAACAAACACTGTACCCTGCACAAAGGAGTGAATCTAGCAGGGCTATTTCTTAATTCTCATCATCCTGTCGGGTCCTCTGTAGGGATGCTTTCATATCTGAATTTTGTGCAACTCTGTAAATGATAAATGAGGCAAAACAACAGTTAACTCAATGTCTGAAATTAAGGGGGCAAATCAGGGGACAGAGATGATCTGAAGTAGTGAACACTCAGATCCCCTCTAAAAACTTATGAAAGAGATTTGCCAAGGGTCTGGAATATAGTAAATGCTCAGCAGATGTTAGCTATTGATGACTTTGTTAGAAATTCCCTTGCACTTGAATGAGATGTACCTACTGTTCTAATGTTTTGTCAAGATCTTCAGCAATTCTACTCTGCATGTTTTTATCGGTCCCAGCAGCAAAATAACCTTGGTCTTACAGAATTTCAGACTGGGAAGCAATCATAGCAAACAAGTCTAGTGGTCCTTAACTGGGGATGGTACTGCCCTACCCGGCTAATTTTTTTGTTTTTAAAGATTTTATTTATTTGACAGAGAGAGACACAGCGAGAGATGAAACACAAGCAGGGGGAGTGGGAGAGGGAGAAGCAGGCTTCCCGCTGAGCAGGGACCCTGATGTGGGTCTCAATCCCAGGACCCCGGGACCATGACCTGAGCCGAAGGCAGACACTTAACCACTGTGCCACCCAGGCACCCTCCCTGGCTAATTTGACTAGGAGTCACTACTGGCCTTGAAGAGGCAGGGCTAGATTGGCTAACCATCATGTGAAGCAGTTCTATCAGTGAATAACTGACACCCACCCCCAAATGCCAGTACTTTTGCTGAGACAGAATGATTCTGGTCCAAGTCCTCACTTTGCAGATGAGGGCACTGAGGTTCAGAGGACACCAGCTCAGTGCTTCCAACATAGACAGGGTCAATAAACATTTGATGGATTGAGAAATGAATACCATTCACTCTGAGGAGTCCTTGCCAATTAGAAAACAGTGCCAGGACCACCCTCTGCACCACACTCTGTGGCCATGCTAGTGATACCCACCTGGATACCTAATTCAGGGGAACCAAAGAGCCACCCCAGTGCCCCATTCCATCCTCCTCTCTCACTGCGCATCAGGTAACAGAAACCAAACTGGAGCTTCTTTCACTCTCTATCCATATGCCTGGTCCAGTTCCCAAGGGCACAGCAAATAGGCAATTATATATTTTGCTTTACGAGAAGAGATGCGTAAGTAAGCCTTCTTCCCTTGCCAGCTCCCATTGGGTTGTAAACAGACAGGACTGCGCACCTAAGCAGGGAGATGACATCACCGGCAAATGAGAGCAGGATTTGTTCCAGATCAACTGCAATGCAGATAATCTGTGAATAATTAAGAGGTGCTTTATTTATTTTTAAAACTCCTTCCTCTTCCTCTCACATGGGAGAGGGGCTGTCTCCCCTGTGCCCTTGCTTGCACGCATGTGTGTGCGCGCGTGCAAGCAGTCTCCCCAACGCGCTATCTGCTCCCGCGGGCAGGTACCATGTCACCTTGGGAAGACTTGATTCCAGCCACTTGGCCTTCCTCATGGGCCTCTAAGAGTGTATACTCTTTCAATTTCTGCCTTCCTTCTTTGCTTGCGCCTTCCCTGTTCCTGAAATGTCCTCCTGCTTCCTCCCCACTCGTTGAAATACTGCCCATCACTCAGAATCCAGATGGCATCTCACATCCACTCTAGAGTTCCCGTTCCCGGAGTGTCCCCAGTGACATTCTCGCTGCTCTATGCTCCTGCAGTGTTCGTGTGTATGCTGTCTGTGACATTCTCCATATACGAACCTGGGCTGTTATTTAACCGTTTATATGTGTCCATCTCCCGCCTAGACTTCAAGCTCCTCAGGTCCCGGCCCAAAGCAGGACTTAGACAATGACTGCAGTCCAAGGAACATTCGTTCATTGTGTCTACCGAGCAGTCATGCCCACATTTCCTGCACAGTCAGCCTCCCCTCCCTATGTCTGCTGCCTCAATACAACTTGTTCAAGAGGGCTCTTCTCGCGACAAGCCCCAACCACCCAGACACATGCCAGCCCTCTTGGTAGCACCTTCTGCTTCGATGCTGCTTGTCCTAGAATTCCAGCACCACCCAGGCAGCCCGAGACTGACCGTTTCTCTGTTCCCATGTGAGTTTCCTGTTACTCACCCCTTCTCAGCCCTCTTTACTTTCTCAGTTTCTAGAATTCCTCTATAATTTCCACGGTAAACCTTTTGCCCCTCTCCACAGGTGGACTGATTACAAAACACCTAGTACCTAAGATGTTTCGGATTAATGGTTCCTTGTTTGCGTGACACAGCAGGGGGCATGGGCCCAGGGGCCCTGGAGAGCCCCCCCCCCCCCCATCTGCAGATGTGCCCACCTGGGCAGATGAGTTATTCTGGCAACTTCTCAGAGCAAAGCACAGCCATTCTCTGTTTGAATTTGGTGGTTCAGGGAGGCTCTGAATCTGGTGCGACTTCAAACCAGGGAGTGGGCATTCACCTTGAAGGAAGGAAAGGTCATGGGTTCAGCTGTGCTCAAATGACAATGAGCAAGAAGAACACATGTACCTCCTGCAACGGCAGCCCGGGCTCCCGTGACTCGTGGTGAATGTCATAATAAAACTCAGGAGTAGAAGTATCTACCCCCAGGACTCCTAGCAATGGAGCTTCATCTCTCCACTGATCTCCCATGGACTCTCCTGCAAAACTTTGTTTGAGGCCAATTAATTATCCTCTCATGCATCCAGTCTTTTAACATGTGGAGGCAAACCAGAGACGAGATGGTGTGTGCCAACTGTCCCTTGCTGGGTTTCCTGGGGATCTGGTTTATAAAGAGGCTTTGGAAAGTCTAAATTTAGACTCCACTCTTCCTGTTCAGATCCTCCCAAACCTCATGCTGCTGTCAACTTTCAGCAGGAACGATGGCTCCCAATGAGGTGCTGATATTTCACAGACAGAGCTTTCTTTTTTCTCCTGAGCACCCGAAAACTTGCAGGAAATCCTTTTCAGGCAAGGCTGATGTTTACAGTTGAACAGGCTGCACACTGCAAAATTCTAGGTGACACCATTCACATTATAGTCAAGTCTGTCTGACTCTAAGGTTCATGACCCTAATCACTATAGCCATGTGAATAAAGTCCTCTAGACCAGAGATCAGCAAATTTTTTCTGTAAAGGGCCAGAGGATAAATATCTAAGGCTTTGCAGCACATACCGTCTCTGTTGCAACTACTCCAACCCTGCCTTGCAGCACAAAATCAGCCACAGATAATACCCAAACGAAGGGCATGGCTGCATTTAAAACAATTTTATTTACAAAAATAGGCGGGAGACTGAATTTGGTGAGGGGGCTGCAGTCCGCCAACCCTTGCTCTAGACTGTGTAGGAACATTCTCTAGCTTGTTCCTGAGGTGGCACTGAACTGTGCTGTAACTCAGATCTTTCCGGCTCCCCCTGCATGGTCTCCTCCCTCCTGGACTCAGTCCTCCTGTTGCCTGCCCCTCACGGTGGCCCTACCCCAGGCCTGCCTGCCCTCCCAGGGAGCTACCCTGGGCAGAGTTAAGGTCATTTGCAGGGTCCTTGGCCTCGGGGCCCACAGGCTACCTTCTGTCTCTGTGATTCTCTGGTACTGCTGAAGCGCCTCACTCCTACACACCACTTGCCTTTTAACAGAGGCTTTCTGGAAAGGCAGAAAAGGCGACATGATGAAGACAGGCTAAGGGATCACCATGGGCCAGGAGCTGCACCTGAGGATTTCGGTTTGTGTCATGCTCCCATGAAGCCCCCAGAGGGAAGAGACTTACCCAAAGTCACCCCACTAGCAGGTGATGTCTCCAGAGGCTACACATCTCAGCACCGTAACACGTGATCTGAGCCCAAGTGAATGATTCTCGCCACGAACCACCTAAGGCCCCATGTGACTTCCCAGGCCCAAGGCAGGCAAATCTGAGGACAGGAGCACCTGTGGTACTCCTCAAAGGCAACCACCTTGTCAGGCTGTGTTCAGCCCCGGTGTGGAGACCGCGGTACATAGCCCACTTTATGGAAACAGAAACTGAGAAACAGGACATTAAAATGAGAGTTAAGAAAAAAAAACAAAAACAAAAAACTACAAGTTTAAACCACCATCACGCTG
Organism: Callorhinus ursinus; assembly: GCF_003265705.2. NCBI lineage: Eukaryota > Metazoa > Chordata > Mammalia > Carnivora > Otariidae > Callorhinus > Callorhinus ursinus. The sequence goes on from NW_027397073.1 coordinate 23,325,937, forward strand.
CCTTCCAACCAGTTCTTGATCTCTTCTCCAACCTAAGCCTCAGGTAAGCCCGAGCCCGGGCTGCGGAGGCCAGCCATCCCAGATGTGAATGGAGCGGAGCGTTCTCCCAGCTACCTGACTCACAAGGTCCTGGAGCTGACTTCCTCCAGATGAACAGAAACCGGGACTGGGTCATCCATCAAGCAGCTGAGCCCGGCCAGGGATAACCCACGACGGTTCTAAAACAGGGCTTCTCGGCCTCAACATGATTGACATTGTGAGCCAGATCATTCTCAGCTGTGGGGCTGACCTATGCACTATAGGATGTTCAGTAGCACCCCCCAGTCTTGACCCACTAGATGGCAGAGCACCCCCGAGTCGGGACAACCAAAAGGTCTTCAAACACCGAAAACAGTCACCGGTGGAGGAGGCAGGCCCTCACCCCTGGCTGAGAACCACTGGTCTAAAGCAGCCATTCCTAGCCTTGGGGCAGAAGAGTTCTTCGTTTTACGGAGCTGTACGGCGCACTGTGGTCAAGTTTAGCAACCCTGGTCTCTACTCACTAAATGCCAATAGCATTTCTGGTTCTGGTGACAGCCTCACACATTTGCAAAACCCCACAAGGCAAGGGGCTATCCCACACCCATCCTTGCTGAGGGCCTTGAGTCAAAGTCATGGTAACCCACACGCCCTTTGGTAACAGGTGGCTATATGATCCAGTTCCGGATAGTAAGTCTTAACGAAATCCTGCTGCGGGGAAGGGTGCTCAGGAGAAGTTTTCCTTCCCAAGAAGAAACACCACTCTGTCTTTGGATGCAGTTGTGGGAGAAAGTGATGTGGTGCTATTGCACACAGGAGTGCCTACATGCTTGCAGGAAGATTTTGGTTATGACAAAATATAATCTGAATGGAAAGAGAAATTAAAAATAGGTCCCTGAAGCCCAGATCAGAAAGCGTTTTGAATCCCTCCAGGGAGGGTGGGGAGGTAACGGTGGGGGTTCAAGCAGGGTGCCACATGGACCCCAAAAGAGCACAGTGACTGGAAGGTGTTACTTCACCAAGGAAGCAAGGGCCAGTCCTGAGGCAGTTAGCACTGGGTTATCTCTGATTTTGAGCATAGATGGGTTTTACTCTCGGCGGCGGCAGCAGCGGTGATGCTCCCAGGAATGAGGAGAAGCAACTCTCCCAGGCCTTCCGGGTTTTGAAATGAAGTCCCACTCCCCCCACCCAGGAGCTGAGGCAGCTGGAGGGGTTTATGCGAAGTGAGCTGCCTGGGAGGCCTTTCCTCTCCGTGGAAGCCCAAGTGCATGGGCAGACACCTGCTGTAAACATTGCGGCCCGTGATGCCAACTCAGGCCGCATTTCTGATCCCGTGCCTCTCCTGTGCCCAGTACCACCGCCCGCCGAGGGCCTGGGACGCCCCTTTGCACACCAGCCGGCAGGACAGCCGCCCAGCCAAGCCAAACACATCACTATAAATATGTCTCAGGCAGGGGAGCAGGCCTTGGTGAGCATCCTCCCCTGGGATGTGCAAAGGTCTGAATGTTCCTTCGAGGCGGTGATGCCACCCACCCTGGCTTGCTGCCCTTATTCGGTTTCCTCAAGAACACACGGGTGGGGACACCGAGTAAGAAACTGGAGGGGAACCTGTTTTGTCTTCATGTCTTTGGGAGGGAGCAAGAGGAGAGCTACTGAGGACTGGAAGAGAAAAGTTTGCAGAGGGAACATCAGACCTTGCACTTGTCACCTCCTCCCCCAAATGCAAAGTGCAGGAGCATACAGTTCGGTCTTTGCTCTGCCTTTTCTCTTGAAAATTACATAACCAGCCAGGGAGAACAAAGACTTTGCACGCCTCCCAACGATACTGACAGAGCACAGAGAGAAATTCTGGCAGCCTCCCTGGAGCGCCATGCCCACATCAGCACAAAGCTGGGGAGGGGGGCAGTGTGGGTCCCCGTGTGCGAAGTGTGGGTGCTGGTCACCACGGGGGTGGCACTGGCTGCAGAGGCTGGGGGTCTGACTTTAGGATGGATCACAAGTGTGTGTGTGCGCACCACCGTTTAATCCTTCTGGTTTTAGACGACTCCTACACTTGACCTTTGTAGATTCAAGGGGAAACTTCTTAGTTTGTTTTTTTGTTTGTTTGTTTTAAGGAAAGAAACCTGGGATAGCTGAAGACTTCTTTCAAAATCTAAATCAGGGCACTTATGACTTCAGTGGCTAAATAAGGTGAGGCCCTATTTGGGGCTTGCTTTGTTTGGACTGTTCTAAAGGGCAGACATCCCAGCCGGGGGCTAAGCTTCTCAAAAGTGGTATCTGCATCTCTAATTTCTTCCGCATTTGCTCTAGGACCCACTGCACGTGTCCACAGGCCACTGTGCCTTCCCTGAATTTGGAGGTAACTCTCTGTGAGGCAAGATTTAATACGCCATCGTGGGAAAGCACAAAGCTGCTGGTCCTTGAGGAACTCCTTGTTCAGACCTCACCTTTCCTACCAAACTTTTGGGCCCAGACATGGGGACTACTTATGCCCTACCTGCAAGGTGGGCCCATGGCAGGATGCTGAAAGATCCCTGGTTTGTAGCTAAAGGATTCAGCATGAAGTTATGTTGCTTTTAGACCAGGAATGGCAAATTTGTATCATATGTATTACTATCAACACATTTTGCACCTATGGCAGATGTTGGCAATCAGTGATCACCTTCTCTTTCCTGATGAGCCAGGGAAAGCAGCAGCCCCCGGAGAGCCTCTGCCAACTGCCGGGAGCTGGCTCTCGGAGCAGAGCCTATGTGCATCCACAGCATGCATGGCTCTCTCTGATCTCATGCTGCCAATGCTCGACCTTGATCCCTCTCTCCTGGCTAATTCTGACTCATCCTTTGGGTCTAAGTTTAAACGTCCCTTCATCCAGGAAGCCTTCCCTGATGCTCTTTTCCCTCCCTAGACTAGCTTATCCATCAGCCTGTGTCCCCTTCTTCCCTCCTGACATCACTTTTCTCCCGTTCTGTTTCTGCTTTAATTGCTTGTCTTCTGTGTTTGACAGGGAGCTTGGTGAGGGCAGGGACTCTACCCACTGCATCACAGTGCCTAACTCCTAACCCACTCTAACAAATCATAACATCTGGGCAGCACACATGCATCCTGAGAAGTCCCATGCTCCAGACCATCATTTACAAATGCAAATTTGTAATACTCACTCCTCCCTCCCCATGAGGGACGTCAAGCAGACGTGAGAATTTCACAAGTCTTGTCTGATTCAAATCCTGCATTCAGTCCCTTTAAATCTGACAGTCCTTGACTTCCTTTCCCAAGCCTCGCTTCTCTCCCAGTCCCCAACCCACTATCCAGAGAATGTGCGCACATGCCACCTCCTACTATTCCCACGGAGGCTAATCATTTACAGGGCTTGTGCTTGGAGGTACAAAAAAATCATTTGTAAATTAGCAGAAAAAAAGTTCCTTCTCCTGGCGATTGCATCTCCCTGTTCACAAGTGACAGGAGTGGTAGTTTGACAGCTCAGGTGACCACAACAATCCCCGGACCACACTGGGCTATCACAGCCAAGGAGGAAAGTCACGGGACCCGAGTTCTAGTCCTGCGGCTGCCTATGAGTGATCCAGGAGTTTCAAGTCTGTGACGTGGGAACAACCCACATGGGAAGAAATATTAGCCCACCAGCTACGGTACATGTGTTTTAAGTCTTGGTATTTTGTTTTGTTTTTTTGGCAGAGGCAGGTAGCGGGGAACTTTAGGCTGAATTATTCCTATCTTCTCTTATGACCCAGCACACACTGCAACACCCAGCCCAGAATGGAGTGTCTGGCAATGAATCTACAATGAATCACAGAAATGGACTGAATATATGCGTGTGTGTCCCCCCCCGCCCCCGCCCCGCCAATCCAGATGTTGAAATCCTCATCCCCAGTGTGACGGTATTAGGAGGTGGGGCCTTCAGGAGGTGATTTCGTCATAAGGATGGAGCCCTCACGACTGGTATTAGGGCCCTTATGAAAGAGACCCCAGAGAGCTCTCTTGTCCCTCCCACCATGGGAGGGCACAGTGAGATGTCCGAGGTCCTTATCAGAATCTGACATGCTGGCACCCTGATCTTGGACTTCCAGCCTCCAAGACCATGAGAAATAAATTTCTGTGACTTATAAGCCACTTAGTCTATGGTAGAATAGCCCGAACTGACTAAGACACTCACCAAGTGCGTCACCAAGTTCATTAGGCAACGTCGTTCGCTCTCTAACTTACTGAACTCTGTTGCCAAGTGTCCAACGCCCTCTCTTCTGCTCTCCTTGTGAATACCTCCTGCCCCGAAAGGTGATTAGAACCTCAGAGTCCGACCCACACGCCACAGAGATCCCACTGTAGTAATAAGACCTACTGGAGAAAAAACATGGGCTGTGGGGTGCTTGCTTCAGGAGGGACCCCAGGGAGAGTCACTGGTCTCTGAGGAACAGTGAATCCCCTGCAAGCCTGTAAGGGATTCCACACACAGCTAAACCCCTCATGTCTTGATGCTCAGGATCCCATGGGAGGCCATCAAACCCCACTGGACATGGAAAGGGGAGGACGGATAGTGATCAGCCTTCTCCCTGGAGAAGAAGACCGAGGGCCCCATGGCCTAGAAGGGAGAGCAGGAAGGATGGAGAAGAGAGCAACAGAGGCAGCAGAAAATGCAGGAACCTTGACAATAGAGGCAGCATGACCCACACAACACCGCGCATTAGCGGGACAAATGTCATCCTGGTCGGCAACCAAGAACTCCACAACTCTCCCAGGTACAGGGAGTCCTGGGGCATGAACTGGATTTTACCTGCATGGTGCAGTCGGCTGGAAACCCGACCAGGGCCGGCACTATGGCCAACGCAGTAGGAGTGTGCGGTCAGCAATGAGCTGGACGGTGACGCACACACGCATTCCTTTGCTGCTCCCTTCCCCTGCACACTTCAGATAAACGAACTTCAGGATTCACTGGGTTTTAAAAGGAAATAGCACAAACCAGGTTCTGTCTTCTTCTTGTGACCCAGAGCTCTCGTGTGCCGGGAATGAGGGCCATCAATGGGTCTGGGCCGGGGGCTGCCTGGAGAAGGTCTCAGCTCACCACCAGGCTCATACGTAGACCCTTCAAGCCACCTGCTAGGAGGAAGGCCACTTGATAGGTATCATCTTCATCCCAATATCAAGGGGCCAGGGCAAACTGGGGCTCAATGGAGAGGGAAAGCAGTTGACTGGAGATGCACCATGGGCAGAGCTGCCCTTCAGAACATGAGGGGGAAGGTTAAGGCTGGACAGGACAAAGAGATGGCCGAATCCAGGCAAGGTGGGCAAGAGGAGCGGCCTCCTTCAGCACTGGTCCCTCTCGCTTGGAGCAAGCTCAGTGAGGCAACTGCTCACCCTGGCTGGTAGGAGGGGGCAGAACCCCTACCTTCCAGGGAGAACCTTCAGGATAGGAAGAAGGTTGCTTTTAAAGCAAAGCTTTATTTTATCAATGACAGAATCATTTTCTTTTTCCAAGCAGCAATGTAAATTGGTTTTAGTTCTCAATCTGTTTTAACCACCTAAATTGCAAATTAGAATCCCAAGTGTAGGCAGACACAGAGTCCTGGGACAACGCAAGAGGCCTGGCCTCAGAAGTCTGAACAGAAATACAACGCAGGTTTCAGGAGGATTGAGCCGGTTCTGCTCATCCGGAATGGAGGAGGAGGGTCATGGGCCAACGCCTAGCCCCCTACACCCGCCCTCTGTTTAGTTTTATAGGGCAAGTACATTTCTTTGAAACAAACCAAAAAGCAGAAAAAAACACTGACTTCGACAGTGAGCTCTTTGACTCGTGGATCGATGTGCTCAGTCTCTCTCCGACACAACCGCAGGAAGGAACTGAGCACCAGCTTCAACGCTATGCTCACCCAGGCTCCGAGGACCACAGACCCACTCTGATCTCTCCTGGGCTGCTGGAGACTGGAAAAATCTCGGTGACCTTTCATCCCCTGTGCCTGTGTTCAGGATGCTCTCTCAGCCTGGACGTTCTGTCTTTCCAGCCACTGCCAAGGCCTCGGAAGGAGGCCACCTCCCGGGGACGTACAGCGAGGGCTGTGACCGGGTGAAAGGTGATAAGGGAGGGAAGTAAGACCCTGTCTGAGAAATATTACAATCCACCACCTTTCCTTGTCCATACTGCCTGAGTTTAGGTTCCGGATGTCCCTATGTGTTCGGATTCTGTGCCCTGCCACCTTCCGCTGTTGCCCCCACTGTGGTGGCAGGGTGTGAGGGCCTTTCACTAGTGCTTCTTGGGGGCAGAGGGGTGCCGGAGTCCACTTAGAGTGAACAAAGGAAGTCCCAGCAGCTCCTAGTTGCTCTACCTGCAACTCCCTGTGCCCCGCCCCTATCCATCCTCTTTCTGCTTCCAATATTTCTAAAATACGTCTGATCATTTTAGTCTCCTGGTTCCAAATATTTTTTAACAGCTCTCCACTGCCCAGAGACTAAACCCAAGCACCTCGCACAGCCTCACATCAGACCCCATCTGTCTTCCCACTTCTGTCCAACTGCTCTCCATAAACTGCACCCCACACTGCAGACTGGGGCGATCATCCCTGAGTCACCCCAACCCAGGCACACATGGCCCATCTGCTGATGACATTATCGTCATTGTGTTCCTGGAACAACCCTACAGGTGCCCAAATGTCACCCTGCCCCCCTCGGAGTGAACTTCTCTGAGCTCCCGCAGCACAAGGCATATGCTTCTAGCAGCTGTCTCTTGGGGTTCTACCTCTTTGTGAGTCTCCCTTCGCACTGGACTGGCAATCCCGAGGGCAAGAGCCCAGTGCCTGGGTTCCCCATATGCCCCCTGCCCTGTACAGGTCCTGGCCTGCAGTAGGTGCTAAGGAAAGAGTTGATGAACCAGCGAGGAGATGGGGTGGGGGCGGGGGGAATGGGGCTAGGGACTCGACAGTGGAAAATGTTAAGAGGCTTGGCAGAAGTGATCCATAAAGGCGCGTGCCCCCAGAGAGTGTGACCTGCTGGTGGAAACACGGCCAGCTGCCTGGGACACGAGCAGGGTGTTTACGTGGAATGACGCAAGCTCTGCAGGCCAGGCTGGGCCGCCAGACTACGGCGGGGCAGCACTCAGGACTGTGGCCAGGGTGCAGAGATGGTGAGGTCGGGGGTAGCTGAGCAGAGGTGCGGAGACAGTGAGTAGACTTCCCAGGAGTGTTGGAGAGAGTCCAGCACAACTGAGAGAAAGTGGGATCAGAGAAGCGATTTTTGCTGGTAGAATCCTGGTGAGTGCACATTCCCTTGGGCATCACCTAAGGCAGGGCATCATCGACACGGTGGGAACAGCCTAGCTTCAGCAAAAATAAACCCCGAGAGGGACTGCACACCATTCCCTCTGGCGTTCATCTCTTTTGCTTCTTTTCCCAGATTTCAGATCACTGACAAACCAAATATGGGTTGTTTACTGAGACTGGGTACGGGCTACCTCCTCAGGCTCCACTAGTCTACCTCCCTTCTTTAAGAACAGCCACAGCGAAAAGATTGTGCAGCTGAGATGTCTCCTTGTAAACTGTTTTGCCCGATTCTTCTGGAAGCCTCAGCTGCTGTAGACAGCTCTTCTATTGTTTGGTCGCCCCATGGATAGCAATAAAATCAAGACGAAAACTCATTTGCAAAGCAACTTTCCACTGTCCAAAGCATTTGCATGTAGTATTATTTAATATTTAATACTTTCATGTAATATTTATTGAGCCTCGCTATGTACCAGGCAGTGGGGCCCCAGGGGCCCCATGCAACTCACAGTCCAGGGGCAGGGGCCAGACATGACACAAATAACGGCACAAATCGCGCCTGTGCATGATCAGAACTGTGACAAATGTATGATGGGAAAGTGCAGGATGCTAGAAGCCAGGAGGATGAGGAGACAATTACTTTGGGGAAGTGATGTTTACATTGAGACTTGCAGCCTGAGTAGAGGCTCCCCAGGAGGTGGAGTGGGGAGATGCCGAGAACTTCGGGTGGTGTCAGAGCCATGAAGAGCCTTGAGAAGTGTGATGCTGGAGGAAAAGAGCCGGTCGGGGAGGAGGGATCTGCTGGTCCACAGGAGGAAGTAGGCGGGGGGGGGGGAGGGCATGAGGCCAGGGTGGAGGAGGAGGCTGGACCGATGAGGAGGAAGCAGCTTCCAGTCTGAAGTAGCCTCACGCCCGGGAGGGAGGTCCCCTGCAGGTGCCCTGACATCCCACGCACAGATGCGCGGCCCACGGTTCCACCTTGCATGTGCTTGGCTGCTCCAAGCTGGGCTGGGCTCAGGCCTCGTTGAGGCGGCCCACCCTGCTCCATTCCATGCTCCCAGGAGGACCCCTCACTCTGGCCAGCCAGCTCCGGGTGTGCTCCCAGGTGTAGAGAACACAGATGCAGAGCAGAGCAAGACACTCTGGCCATCAGCAAACAGCCAAGGGTAAACGATCCTTCCATTTTTTATGAAGAGCCTCATGAAATTTGTTGGCAACTCCCGGGACAAGGCAGAGTCTCCCACAGAGGGAGGTTTCAGGGACTGCCTTGCCCGTGGTTGGGGGAATGAGATCTCTGGGAGAAGAAGCCAGTAAGGCGCCATGGAGCCGAGAACCTCTGGCTTATGAAAAGAACTCCGGTTCACGTCTGACCTCTGGGACCTACAGATGATGTGATCTTGAGCCTCAGTTTCCTCCTCTGTTAACCAGAATATTCTGCCTCCCATGTTTATCCCACAGGGTGTTTTGAGAGAATAATTAAAACCAATAGCCCTGAAGGTAGTGTGGAAGGTAAAAATAGCACAGGAGGGATTGCTGAAATAATCACAGATGTTAGCCCTTCCCTGAATAACAGCAACACTAACAACCATACTAACAAATAACAATGCTACATAATAACAACAGGTAACAATGTGCTTTATGTCATTTACTCCACAGTGATATTCCTAGGTACACAGGAGTGTGGCCCATCTTACAAGCCCGAAACAGAACACAGACTAGTAGTGGAGGAACTTGGCCAAGCGTACCCAGCTGCAAGTGGCAGCGCCAGGCTTCAAACCCCAGCAGTGAGCCTCCAGACTGCACGCTCTGACATTAGGCCATACTGCCGAGTGAACTGAATGCCCAGGACACTTGCTATATGAGCTGTCCCGGCTATCGGACTACGGGGCTGGTGGGCCAAGTGACACCACTCAACTGCCATTAGCTTGCCCTGTGCCCCTTGACAAGGGATTGCCTTGGTCCTGTTTCCTTTTGGGACCAGAGACAGCAATCAGATTAATGGTTTGTTTTTTTTTTAAGGTTTTTTTTTAAATTTCATTTATTTATTTATTTGAGAGAGCGAGAATGAAAGATGGAGAGAGAGCACACGAGAGGGGGGAGGGTCAGAGGGAGAAGCAGACTCCCTGCCGAGCAGGGAGCCCGATGCGGGACTCGATCCCGGGACTCCAGGATCATGACCCGAGCCGAAGGCAGTCGCTTAACCAACTGAGCCACCCAGGTGCCCCAGATTAATGGGTTTGCTGTAGGAAAACTCACCAAAGATAGCTGGTTGCCGCTGCTAGCATCAAATATCTCTGTATAGTGTTTAATCATCATATGGGAGAAGATCCTGTGTGGACTCGCCCATTCTATCCCTCCTCCCCCCGCAACATAGCAAAGTCTCCTTGCCGACCCAAAGCTTGCAGCACTCTGCTACATTCTGGGGCCATTTTGGATTGGCATCCATCCCTTGTCTTTAATCCTGTAGCTTTTCAACATTTCGCAGAAAGTGCTCTCACCTTCCAGCTTTGCCGTTTTTTGCCGAATCCCACCTTCGGTCATTCATCCCTCCCACTCTTTCCCGGCCCCCCCCCCTTCATGCCCTTCTCTCCCACTGCCCTCATCTTCCCCTAGATGGCTCTCCTCTGCTAATCCACACCCCATCCCTTATCCTACCCTGCAACTCAGAACAATATCCCCTCAGAAGGGCCACTTGGGAGTTTAGAAAAGAGTACTGGGGGGTGCAAGTGGGTGACAAGAGGGGGGAGCAGGCTATCTTAGGCAAAGGGCGAAGAAACATCTACCTGGGCAGTTCCAAGGTCACTTTTTGTTCCTTTCTTTCTCTGCAGTGTCCTCTCTACTTTTGCACACTCATACTCTTCCCCGTCAGCGCCTAGGTAATAAGGGCTTGAGTCCAACCAGGTTCCTTCTCCCAGGAGATCTGTGTTTTTAAGCTTTGTCTCTAGCCATGGAATATGAACTTGGGCCCTGGTTTGCAAAGGTTGGGCACCTGGCTATTTGAGGGAACAGTTCCTGGCACCCTAAAAATAACATCATGTAGGTCATTTCTTTGGCTGCTGAGAAAAAGGACAAGAGGTGGTCAAGGGGCCCTATTGAGCAGCGGGATAAAGGATAATGTAACTAAAGCAGCACCCCACCCCCCAGAGCGTTGCTGTCTGTTCTCCGTGCTCCAACAACTCCCCAGTCTTTTGCTTGCATGACTGAACAAGTTTGGGGCCCTCCGGATACCAATGACAGGTGTGACTTTGTTCCCAACCATCTAGCGGATCCTAGCTGCGGAGCGGTTCCAGACCGGTGGTTACCTTCCCTTCTCCCACCTCATCAATCCCCTACCAGACCAGCTGACAATGGCTCTCCTCTTCTCCCTCAACCTCCCCAGGTGGGATTTACAGTGGGAAGGTTACCAAGGCAACCATACCTGGACGTGGTTTTACACTATCATATTCTGCGCCCCCCTCCACCCCAGTGCAAAGTTACCTAAGCAAGGTATCCCATCCAGTGCAGAAATCCCAAAGCTTCTGGCACTCAGGTCCAGCTGGAGGCAGCTGCAGAGAGGGAGGCGACTCAGATGTTGTCCTAAGGTGTGGACCAAGCAGGGATTCACCTCCCCTCTCACTTAGATGGCATTAAAATGATAGTATAAGGGTGTCTTTAAATCAACATAAACCCATAACAATGAAGGGAACAGGAAGGGAACTGGAAGACATTTCTGAAAGGCTGGGAATTTGGAAAGTCTCAGCCCAGAATGCACAGTGAGGGGGGGGGGGGCAGGAGCAGGGAGGGGCAGATAGGAGGAGGCTCGCCAGAGCCCTGGAGAAGCCGGTGGGAGGGACCCAAACTGTGGTATTACTTGGAAGTTTGCATATGAAATGGGAGCGTGTCTGCCTCCCTCCCCTTCCCATCCTCTTCTTTAAACTCTTTGTGTTTAAGCTCTCAAATCTCTTCTTAAGCCCCAAGTTCTGAGGGGGCATTGTGGAGGTGCAGTGCAGAATAAAGGATGGGATGAGTTAGTGAGGGCAGGTTTTTGGTTTGGTTTGGTTTTGGCTTGCTTGTTTTTACAAATTCATAATGTAAATGCTATTTACTAGTTTTCAACTTTTAGAATCGATCTACAAGTAAGCATGCCACAAACAAGACAGATGTCCTCAACTTGGACACGTAAAAGAGAAGATTCAGTAGAAAGGATGTCAGCAAGGTGGAAGGGGAGAAGGAAAGAAGGAGAAGAAATAGAATATTCTCATCCTAAATTGAGATATCCTGCTGAAAGCCAATGGAAAGAGAACAGATAGGTAATGAATACAAGCACTTGAAGTTAAAGGATAAAAAATAGGAGCTCTTTTAAAAATGATGATTACTATCAAAATCAAATAAAGATGCTGACCACGATGCTTCTAATGAGGAAGGTATTAAGTGTTCATCAAAAAAATTAATGTGTAACATAATATCAGATTGTTTAATGGGCAGGAAAGCAGATTTGCCTGCTCTGCTTACATTACTCCTTTCTCTCTCTTGTTCTTTTTTTCTTAAACAACAGCAGCAAAATGAGCCACAAGAGCAACAACAAACCACGGGAAAAGTGCGTAAAGTATATTATTTAGAGATACGGAACTAACCAACATTGACAGCTAAAAAGAGAAAGGTTCGAAAGTTTGGGGTCAGGAATGAGACAGAAGATGACAGCTTTTCATTATAAATCTCTTTTGAACTTAAAAAAAAAAAACATGGCTTGCATTGATTAAAAGTAGAAAGACCAAGGAGTCACCTGCCTATTTGCAGCCCCATAGTCACCAGGGCAAAGGATGCTCCAGAGATGCTGGAAAGGACTCAGTCTCAAGTCTCGCTTTTGGGAAGGAAAGAGGGTACCTCTGTGATGGCGGCCTGGGAACCAGCTTTGGAGAGTCTGTGCCCCTTGTCAGTGACTGGGCTTTTCCCTTGCCGCCCACCCGGTCACCATCCTCACCTTCTTTAGGTGCCCTTGACATTTTAACCCATTGATTCTCAAACTCAGTTGCACATTAGAACCCATTTAAAATCCCGATGCCTCGGGCACCTGGGTGGCTCAGTTGGTTGGGCGACTGCCTTCGGCTCAGGTCATGATCCTGGAGTCCCGGGATCGAGTCCCGCATCGGACTCCCTGCTCAGCGGGGAGTCTGCTTCTCCCTTTGACCTTCCCCCCTCTCATGTACTCTCTCTCTCTCATTCTCTCTCTCAAATAAATAAATAAAATCTTGAAAAAAAAAATAAAATCCCGATGCCTCAAGAGAATAAGATAAACCACAGACTGTGAGAAAATATTTGCGAAAGACATATTGATAAATGACCTGATTAAAAAATGGGCCAAAGACATTAACAGACACCTCACCAAAGAAGAGATACAGATGGCAAATAAGCATACGAGAAGGTGTTCCACGTCATAGGTCGTGAGGGAAATGCAAACTAAAACAACCATTATACACTTATTAGAACGGCCAAAATCTGGAACACTGACACCAAATGCTGGCAAGGATGTGGAGCAACAGAAAGGCTCATACATTGCTGGTGGCGATGCATAATGGTACAGCCACTAGGGAAGATGGTTTGGTAGTTTCTTACAAAACTAAACATATTCTTATCATATAATCCAGCAATCTTGCTTCCTGGCATTTACCCAAAGGAGTTGAAAACTTATAGCCACACAAAAACCTGTGCATGGATGTTTACAGCAGCTTCCAAAACTTGGAAGGAACCAAGATGTCCTTCAGTAAGTAAATGGATAAACAAACTGTGGTACAGCCACACGGTGGAATATTATTCAGCACTGAAAAAGGCATGAGCCGACACCCCCTTTCCCAAGGCAAAGGGTAGACTGAGGCTGACTGATTACCAACAACCTCTGGTAGAGTATTAGTCAAGAGAGGCCACTGGAGTTTTGAGCACTGTATGTTGAACCCATTATGACATTCTATGCCATGTTAGATCACATACCCAGCATCATTTGACTCCTGAAAAAGAAAAAAAAAGGTAATCAAATGAGGGGCATCTGTTCTGCCCTGGAATGCCAGCCTTAAAAAGGAATTCCACACAATGCTTCACTGTATTTATTATAGGGTAAAGTTGCTCCTGAAAACAACTTCCTGATAATCATGACTACTTGAGTTTAGGCAATTTCTTGAAGCTTTTCTTCACTAAATGTGTTGGGTGTTTTTTTATAAAATAAAGGAAGGAAGGTGAAATGCGTATACCAGCAAAGATTTTCTAAACCAAGTCTGGAGCCATTCTTAGTAATTTAATTTAGAATGATCAACTGAGCAATCACCCGAAACTTATTCCCTAAAGTCCCCTGGGGTAGAATTCTTCTGGTGCGCAGGCTAGCCTTTCCAGTCTTCTTCCCAAATATACAATAGTGTGTTTCTGCTGACAGCCAAACAGCGGGAGAAGTAATTAGCAAATTCATTAATTAGGATACCGCTTACATTTCTTCTAAAATGGTTATCATTTACTTATTTTATTATTTTAATCCTCTGCCTTTTACTAAAGTCATTAATGGTCATTAGTATATACTATTATGTCTGGAGGGTCACAAATATATTTTGTTTTACATGTAAAAGTGTTATTTATATAGAATGTCAAGACTGAAGGGTTCTCAGAGGAAGTGTTGCAGAATTTTGTTAAAAACAAATCTTACAGGAGACCAAATACACAGAATGGAGAACTGCTAGTAATCACTGAACACTTACAAGACAGACACTAGACTATGCTATTTAATTTACTCTATTTTTAGCAAAATCCTAACCATTTAATTATAAAAACAATCAATGAGAACATGGAACTTGATTATTATGTAATACTTATCCAGTTTTATTTCTAAATTTTCATTGTATATTATTGAGAAAATCCGGAGTTGCAGAGATAAGTTAGGACAAATGTGTAACAGCTTTTTTTTAATAGTTCACACTGACAATCTCAAGTTATTTTTAAGTTAAAGATGTCAGAATAAACTCTGAGATGAGTTAAAAATAAGATTAACACATTCAGAGTTTCAATATGTTAAAATTTGAGAAACAACCCATTTAGCGTGGGGGTTTTTTGGGTTATAATTCTTAAAAGAAATTAAAAATATACTTTAAAATAAGTTCAAATCAAATATCTATGGAACAGCAAAGCACCTTTCTAACACAAGTTAAAAACTACAAATCTATATGAACTTCCTTTTTCACAGATGAGGAAACCAAGGTCCAAAAAAGGTGGAGAGACTTATCCAAATTCCACACAGGGATGTGATAACAGAGTGAGATTACAACCAATTTCTCCTGATTGTACATCCCCACCACTTTTTACGTTCCGTGTTTCAGGGAGGGAATGCTTTAAGGGGAATTTTTTTATGGAAAGTGGCTCCTCCAGGGTCTTCCGTGAACTCATGACTAGTGAAAAGACAAAGCTGATTTTGTGTGTCACAAAATGGACTTCCCACTCAATCAACATTTTTTTTTTCAGGCGGCAGCTTATATCATTCCCCTGAAATTAACAAATAATAATTTGGAGCAATAGCAAAGTTAAAAAACAACACTGATTTATGAATTTGCAAGTAATTTTCGTTTGCTACAGGACATTAGCCTTTTTCTTACTTTTTAGATACATTCATAGAAGTTTGCTCCATCAGTCTGGACACTGTCCCCTCTTCTCCTCTGGATGCTCAGCCACTAACACAATGGTTATGGAGAGAGAGAGAGAGAGAGAGAGAGAGAGAGAGTGTGTGTGTGTGTGTGTGTGTGTGTGTGTGTGTTAAAGCCAGTGGAAGGGCTGAGAGTAGCCCCAATTCCTGCTCCTATGGCAAAGTCATTCATATGACTTTTCTGTAAGCAAAAAGAATGTCCTAAGAACCAGAATTAATTGAGATTGGGGTATAAACTCAAGTTTCCTTAGTATGACACCCCAGGTGGCAGAGCATGGCCCCTAAATGGCCACACTAGTGGTGTGGTCCCCAAAGGGGTAAAAAGCCCACAGTATATCTCTGACTGTCAATTTCCTTCAGGACATCTCATTGCTACAGGCACTTTGATATTCCTAGTGTGGTGCTTTGGGGTACTTGCCTTTTTGCCCTGACACAGGTGCGTGCGTAAAGATCATGTACGTACATGGATGAACATAAATAACACTGGGCTGTGCCCACCATTCCCAAGATGAATCATCTTCCTCTAATATTCATTTCCAGAACGAAAGGTTTGTGACACATGTGAACTCCCTCTATTAGGAGGACAAAAGAATGTGAGGTGGCTATAAATGCCAGACACCGACACTGTTCAGACCACTGTTAGTTGATATTAGAGATATCGAATATTGATATTAGATACAGATAATTATTATTAGAGGTAATTATTATTAACCGAGTCAGCTGTATATAAATAGCATAGATTTCCCAAACTAGACACCCCATCTGCTGTTGGGAGGTTCCTAATGGGATATCCTACCAGGTGAGCTAATCAAGGGAAGGAACTCTCAACCCCCTGATGCCCAAATGAGAAGGACTAATTAGATTACAGTTCATCACCCAATGGGGGAGAAGGACATTTAAAGATACTGGAAAATGTGCATGATGTAGCAGTGGGTAATCAAAGGTTGCTAAGGATGCCAGGTACGATCCCCTTTTTATCTTAAAATTGTATAGAAAAGATACTGGAAGGGTAGTCTTTTTTTTTTTTTTTTAAAGATTTTATTTATTTATTTGACACAGAAATAGATAGCAAGAGAGGGAACACAAGCAGGGGGAATGGGAGAGGGAGAAGCAGGCTCCCCGCTGAGCAGGAAGCCCGATATGGGGCTCGATCCCAGAACCCTGGGACCACGAGCCGAAGGCAGACGCTTAACGACTGAGCCACCCAGGTGCTCCAAGGGTAGTCTTTAACATTTTAATGGTTATCTGCAAGTGGTAGATTAGAGACATTTTTTTTTCCTTTATAATTTTCTCTGTTTTCTGTGACCACGATTTTACAACCAGAAAAAAATTAATAAAGGAGCGGTGGTCTGACTTTTAAGATTACATTTTTCTCCCCATTTCCCCCCAACCTCCCTTACTAAAACACCAAACTCTCGGAGCCCACTCAAACCAACAACTCTGGAATCAAGTCCTGTCGGGGTACCAACTCCACACGGAAAAAGCAGATGACGAATTCCTATCTCAGGCTTTCACTGATTCAGCTTATGCATAAAAAATGTCTGCTTTCCAGGTTCACTCCCATTTCCTGGTGTCAAGCTTGGCACCAGCCCTGAGGGGAACGACTTTCGTCACTTCGGGGCTACTTCTGTCCGCAGGCCAAGGTTGAGCTGTGTTTTCCTCCATTCCCCGGCTTTCGGAATGGGCAAGGTCACTTCGGGTCTGGGCACCAGGGCACTCCCGCCCTCCCCCACCCATCACCACCTCCATGACCCTGCCAGGGCATGCCCATGGCAGCCCGAGCAGTCTTCCTCCTCTGCAGAGGTCTGTCCGCAGATAAGCAGTCTTGGCTTTGGCTGCTGGCTCTGCGGGTTACAAGCGACTTATTTAGCATCTCGGAGCCTCAGCTGCTCATCCAAAGGAGGAGGATCTGGAAGATATTCAGGGTGGTAGAAAGGCTGGAGATCGTGCACCTAAGGAGCTTGGCACCTAACAGGCACTCGCTCAGCAGCAGCTGCTCTGACCATTATATAGTGCTGTGGATCCTTGGTTCTTCTTTCCAGGACTTCATCTCTCTCTAAAAAGGCTCCCACATTTCTTTTCATGTCCACGTCACCATGCTAGGGCATCTTCATGAACTCAACAGCACTCAAGTAATGTTTCCACGCTCCTGGCTCCTCTCGCGGAGCTCACCTCCAACCTTCTGTGACTTTGGAAAGGTGGGCTTCCAGGAAGGAACAGGAGGCCAGAAGTAAATACAGGAAGCTTTGGGGGGTACAGCAGCCGAGTGCCTGTGGTCATTTGTACAAAAAGCGCTAACACATCAGCTGTCCCACTGCAAGGGGAACTGGATGCTGCCTTACTTGGGGCAGAAGGATAAATTCACATTTGAAAGGCAAGCTAACAGCCTTGTATAAAGATGTGTCATGCAAGTTTGAAGGACTGTGATTTACCATAATATTTTTCTAAGACTTCAAGGCCTCCAGTGTTCACTTGAGGACTATAAACCATGCCACCAGCGATCTAAAATGAGGGAGAGATTTTTTTTTCCACTCTAGAAATAGCTGCCAAACAGATTCCACCCAGCGCTCAGTCGCCCGTTGCCAAGAGCATCACATCTCATCATCACCCAGGAATAAAGGGATGGAAATGAAGTCAGAATTGTCAGAGAAGGGAAGGACCCCGAATTAACAGAGTAGCTGCCCTAGGTTAGGCACGTTACATAACACGATGTCCTCGAAGATGCACAGGACTCTTTTGTGGTGGGCTGAATTGTGTCTCCCTCCTCCCCATTCATATGTTCAAAGTCCTAACCCTCCAGTACCTCAGAATGTGACTGTATTTGGAGACAGGGTCTTTAAAGAGGTGATTAAGTCCTTCTGGGTGGGTCCTAACCCAGTATGATTTGTGTCCTTATAAAAACAGGAGGCTAGGACACAGATGTGCATGAGCACAGAGGAAAGATCACATGAGAATGCAGCAAGTGGCCGTCTGAAGCCCAGGGAGAGGCTGCAGGAGAAACCAACCCTGCCGACATCTGGACACCGTGACCATCCAGAACGGTGAGAGGGTATTTTGTTATGGCAGCCCAAGCAAACTGATACATCCCGATGCAGGCATTATTCCTCTTTTACATATGGGAAAACAGGTGTGCAGAATTAGCCTGGCTGGGGCCAAACAGCTGGTAAGTGACAGAGTCAGTCCTCAAACTAAAAAACTGGACTCCAAAGCCCAGTCTCTGTCTTTTCCTCTAGCTAGTGAAGAGTGGGGACTCTGGAGCCAGTGTTCCTGGGTTTGAATCCCAGCTCCGTCATTTCCTGGCTCTGTGGCTTTGAGCGAGTTGTTTAACGTCACTGTACCTCAGTTTCAACATCTATAAAATGGAGCCACAGAAATCCTTACTTTGTATGCTTGTAGAGGGGATTAAAGAATTTTAAAATGAGCTATAAACATATGTGAAATAATAGGAAATACATACACTGGACTCTGCACCCAGTTCCTGCTAATATTTGATCTTTGATCCTAATTCCTGATGTAGAACTCTTAAAACCCTTGTAATTTCCTGGGTGATAGGAGCATCTTTAATTCTAATGAGACAACTCTTGGTGGGCTCCTGAATGGCAGCTGGTCACCAGCAAAACTAAGCCATGATTAGAGGCTTAGAATTTTCAACCCCTGCCCCAAACCCCCACCCCTGTTCTCCAGAGAGGGGAGGGGAGCTAGAAGTGGAGATAATGATGGATCATGCCTACGTGATCCCACAAGTATGGGGTTTGGAGCACTTCCAGGTTGGTGAACAAGAACACATCCATGTGTCAGGAGGCGGGTGTACAGCAAACTTCACAGGCACAGAAGCTCCTGTGTTCAGGACCCTTCTAGACCTCACTCTAGGTATCTTTTCATCTGGCTGTTCATTCATACCCTTTAATATCCTTTGTACTAGCAGAAATCTAGTACTGGTTTCCTGAATTCTGTGAGCTGCTCTAGAGAATTAACGGGACTCAAGTAGGGAGACATGGGGACCTCTGATTGACAGCCAGTGGATCAGATGCACAGGTGACAAGCTGGCCTGGACTGGGTGCTGGAGTAGGGGTGGTCTTGTGCGACCGAGCCCTTGACCTGTGCAATCTGACCCTAGCTCCGGGTGGATGGTGTCAGAAGTGAATTGAATTGTCGGACACCCTGCTGGTGTTATAGAATTGGTCAGTGTGGGAGAAACCCCTTCCCCCAATCTGGCTTTGGAAGTGTTGAGTGACAATAAGGGAAAAACCCCGCATTTTTTTTCCTAGACGGTATAAAATACTTAGCATTGACACATGGCAAGGGCCCAATAAATGTTAGCTAATATTACTACTACTATCATTACTGTTATTTCTACTATCATCATAATTAGTACTGAAGGATTCTTAATAATCTCGTCCAAACGTCTCATTTTACAAAATCAGGAATGGGAGGCCCAGACATGGGGAATGTCTTAGAAGGTCACAAAACCAGGTAATCGAGGTCTTCACCAATGGTCTGCCCACTGTTTGGCGGAGGCTCACTGAAACAAATGTTTGGCTGTGAGGTTTAGTTTCTAGTGGTTTTTAGGTGAGAGCAGGGCATGCAGTGGAGTAAATGCAGTCGGGAGGCTGCGGTGGGCGTGGGGACCGTGACCCTCAGCCCCGGATTCTCACCTGCACACAGAGGCACTCACGCACGGCACCCAGCGTGCCCCCCACCATCCCGCCGAGCATCGCTGAGGGGGTACCCACACGGACATGCGAAAGCACCTCAGTGACACAGGACCCCAAGGCATGGGATTCAAAACAAAAAAGAGCAACTCCTGAAAATCCTTGTGGGCCCAAGGGCAGCTCAGAGGATACACCTTAGGTCAAGACCCGAAAAATTAAGGAGGTTAAGACACATCAAAAGATTCTCCTAGAAAAGTGATTGATGGATATGGGTATTAATAGACCCTTAGGAGTTTGCTGAAAAGAGGGCAAAGCAGACAGGCTATGTGGAATGTGGTGCGTGGCTGTGCTGTTATGAGCCATTACAGGGGGCTCAGGCCGAAGGGGCAGCCCCTGCCAAAGAGAAGCCAGCAGTCACACCTGCTCACAGAGCTCCGGGACCAAAGGTGTCTGGGGCTGTTCTGCAAAAGCAGCCGGGCATTCAGGCATGTGGTCTCCTAACAGCAGCAGTAGGTCACTGAAGGGTTTTAATCAAGGGACCATGAGATCACATTTGTATTTTGCAGAGATGACTACAGGGTAGAGAATGGACTGGCGGGGCACGGCTGCGCTCAGGCAGCCCGGATGGGGAGTTGTGAAGTGGTTCGGGGCCCTGACGCTGGTCCGCTAGAGTAGGATGTGCCACTGAGCAGGGGAACAAACCACAGAGATGAGAGCTACTTAGGATGTCAAGTCACCAGGAGCAGGGAAGACCTGGAATGTGGGAGGGAGGGAAGGCGACGGGATCCCAGACGGACCCAAGTTTCTGGCTTGGACTACCAGACAGACAGGGATGCAGATACTGAGACAGGAATCCCTGGATGAGGGCCGGGGTCTGGGCTCAGTCTGAGAATGACACTGTTTGAAGCTATGCAACATCCATGAGCAGATGCGGACAGGAGGCACTGATGTTTGCTGAGTACTTGCCCTGTGCCAAGGGCTCTAGGAGGCCCTGGCAAAAAAAAAAAAAAAAAAAAAGGAACAAAATAGACTTCCTGCCCTCAAGTGGCTCGTGCTCAGCCTCGGCTGCACACTGGAATCACCTGGGAGTCTGGCAACCACGGATGCCTGGATCCCATCTGCAGGAATCGCAGTTAATTGGGTGTTTTGGGGCTCCCCTGGTGATTCTAGGGTGCAGTCAGGGCTGAGAACCCTGGAGCTTGTGAGACCCAGGATGGCCCATGTCTCATCCCATAGAAAGGGTAAGCAGCAAGACTCATGACCTTAGGCCTTAAGGATTTAGAACAGAAAGAGTAAAGCAATGTGATATCATAGGAATACTATTACCTGAATATTAAATCAAAATATAGGCATCCTTAGTAATTCCTGGTTCCTACTTGTTCCCCGGTTCCTCCCATGAAAAATGGATGACAGATGATCCCTTCTCTAAGAGTTGATGCTCTACTCCAAGACAGAAGTCAAATATAACACAAGGCAAGATGTAATCCAGGCTAATAATCAAGGAACAAAATAAATGCAGAGAAATACCAGAGAAGCAAGAGATAATCTTGTGTTTTACTCCTCTTTCCAAGTCACGACAATGGACCGCTCAGAGTTCTCCCTCTTGGAACTGAACTCATCTTGCCCTTGAACTCAGTCTGAGAGCACACGTCCCTCAATTTTCCTGGAAAGAAAAAAAACCTGACAGCCAGGCTGAAAAAAAGTTGCCTGTGCCAGGCAAACAACACTTCAATAAGTGTGCCAGGTGCATATACCACACCCCGTTCAGGACCAGTGCCCAACACTGCTCAGAACATTCCCGCTCATCTCCACGGCAGGCTGGGGGGAAGGGAGGCGCTGGGATTCGTTAAGCCCATTTGGAAAAGAGAGAAATGATGCATCTGGGGGATATAAAAAGGCGGATCCGTCTGGGAGCGGCAGGCATCTGACAAAAACAAATCCTGAACTTCAGCCTTGAAAACAAACTGTCTCCCCCCACCCCTGCCCCCAACTCAAACTGTCTATTTACTGCCCAGTGGTCCCTGAGTTCTTCCTAATGCCCTCATGCCATTATAAGCACTGCAACGCCCCATTGTGAATGTGGTGGACTGCGCTCCCCCTCAGGACAGAGAAGTGGCTAACAGACAATTCTAGTCTCGCGATTCTCCAGAAGTGACCATAAATAAAATCAAGTCCACCTGGCATTTCATCACTGGCCATATCAACTGTCCTGAGGAGACTCGTGAGGAGTATCCGATGAAGTCCCTGACCTCAAGGACTTTAGCGTAAGAGTTAAAGAGTTTCGATTTTATCCCTTAGTCAGTGTGAAGCCACTTAGGGTTTCTGAGGGATAGGATCAAGGAGTTTCAGTGAGATTAATCTGGTAGCATCATGCCCAAGTGTCCTGGCCCTTAAACAAAGGAAGGCCATTGACAAGAATCAAACCCTCAGAAGCCCATCCATGTATTACCAAGTATACTAGAGAGGCACTAGAAGCTTCTCTGAGCCAGTGTGCATTAAGCTATTTAAGTCTCTAGGGTACTTGCTCACTGCTAGAAGAAGGAAGACCTCTACGGACCCTTCTGACTGGGCTCAGTCATGGCTGCCTGAGAAGCTGTCCCAGCCCAGGCAGGCCCCTGTTTCCAATCAGTAATTCCAGACACATGGAGGTCACTTTTCCCTAAAGATTTCCAGTGAAAGGGATCCCCCAGTGCCTGCGAGGATTTTCTAGACTCGAGAAGGATTTCCTTGTATCCTTCTTACCCCCCTGCACGCCACAACCTGCCTCTTCCCTCACCACAGAATAGAGACGAGTGGAGCTGGTTCCTCCCTGCCACAGAGACGCCTGGGACAGATGAGTAGTGTGAGTTCGACACAGGGACCCAGGTGTAGAACTGTGACCTGTTAATGCTTTCATGAAATTATTCCACCGGTTCAATGGGTAATAATAATAATAATAATAATAATAATAAATCTAGGACACCTTGGGTATTGTACTACAGGCACAGCAGTACATATAAAAAAACCAAACCAGACCCAGTCTCTGTGCTCAGGGAATGATTAAAGTCCAGAAGATGCTTAATATTATTCACAAACATCCACAGTGAGAGACAAAAGACGACAGGATGTGAAAGAATCCCAGAGAAGCGGGAGAGGGAAATACACAGGCAGAGGGGACACCGAAGTGACTCACTCCAAAGGGAAAAACTAGGGATGGTAGATTCTGACAAACTAGAGAAAAACCATGCAGATCTAACTATGTAGAAATCCAACAACAACAAGAAAAATTTACTTCTCCCGAATGAATAGAAGAACACAGGCGTGCATGCTCTGCAGCCCGCCAAGGCAGCCCATGGCTGGCTCTTGAGATTCCCTACAGTAACTGGGCAGGGAAGCCCCCAGCCTTTACTACTCTGGGTTATATGACAACTGACGGGAAAACACACGGCCTGTGCCAAGAGGAGAAGCAGTCCCGGTTAGGCTCGAGGGCATCTAACCCAGGGCCATCTGAAACCTCACTTTCTCCCCTCAGCAGCATGAAATACTTGGTGGGTTTGACATGGTGGGGTCCTGGCTGGAAAGGTGACAAGCAAGCCCCTCCAAGCCACACCAGGCCCCACAGCCCCAGAGATGACCAGCAGCCCCCTGAGGATCCCTTCTTCACAAGGCCACCCACAGATGTCCACAGCAAAGAACATCCAACACTTAACATGGCCCTTCCAAAGTTCACTTTGGGCTTTTACCAACATCTCTGAGGCTCCCAACATCCCTGAGGGGGTAGGCGCTCTGAAGCCTGTCTTCTGATACCGGTTCTGCTGTATTGTTTCCTACTGTGTCTAGGATCTATCTGCAAGCACATTCCATTCAAGCAATTTCTCCAGCTTTGGCTTCAGTGCATCCTCATTGCCTCCCTCCCCAAGAAGGATGCTGTGAGAGCCAATGGTTTTTTGCTCTTAGAGAACTTAACTGCCCATCTAGGGGCCACAGGAGAGTTAAAATAACAATAAAGGGGCATCAGAAGGCAGAGTTTGATGCTCAAATAAAATAGGCAGACACTGATGCAAAATGAGCTCATGGGACAGAGGAAGCGCTGGGCTGGCTGAAGCAGGAAGCCACAAAGCATCAGAGGGGTTTGAACGATGTCTGGCACTTAGCAGAAACTCCATCTTTTTTTTTTTTTTTTTTTTTTGGTATGGTTGATCCTTAGAATGCATGCACTTTTTTCTCTAAAGTCTCCACGAACACTGAATTAGTGATTACAGAACCACTGCTCCCAGGGGAAATACAGGGTTAAGTTACTTTGAGCCGCTGGTCAAAACAATGGAGCAGCCTCACATACATTTGGATGGATTTCCTCTTCCTTTTTCTGGATGTACCATACCGGTGATTCAATAACACCGAACTCACAGTCAACAGCACGATGAGGCATGCCTGAAGGAGGCTTGTCTAACACCGGGATTTTCTTTGTCAGGCACATCACAGCCTGCTTGTGTTTAGGAACACCAGACAGCACTTTGGCTCCACGCTTAGGGCCATTTTAAACAGTGAAATCATCAACAAAAAAGCACAAAAACGCACAAAAGTGGCATTAAATAGACCACAGAAAGAATGCTATTCACAGTAGGAGGGCTGCACCAGGGAGGCAGAGCGTGGCCTTGCTGGGTCTCAGCTGGGAACATGCACATCGGGCGACGTAAATTTTTTGCCATTCTGCTCTGCATATGTCCAGAAACAGCCGTGAAAGCCCCATGAGTATTGACTTTGGGGTACAATAAATACTAGTGAGTGGGTGAATTAGCAGATATGGGCTCCGTGAATAATGAGGATCAACTGTCCTTTGTTCCAGAAGGGACGTAAAGAGAAGCGCTCGGTCCATGTCTGTGGAATGGAATTGAAGCTGCAAGGACAAATGAGGGTCTCAGGTGGAGGAAACAAACTTGGGAGCCGATGGAGTGGGAGAGAGAAGCTGGCTCTGTGTAAGGGAGTGACAGGAAGGGGCATGGCCAGCAAGGCAGACACGGTCAGACGGGGGAGGGCTGTGAATATTACCCACAATCACTGAAAACCTGGCAGGTGCAGGACCAGGGAAGGGCAGAATTTCAGGACCTTAAGAGGATGAGTCAGGAGGGGCCGCTATGGACAGAGGGGCCGGGTCAGCTCGTACATCCAGGGCACTTCTGGATCTCCAGGGATGGAGATGACTGTCTGGTTTAGAGGGAGCGAGAGGAGGAAGGGACTCTATGGCGCAAGACCTCCAAGTCTCAGTATCCATACAAGAGGAACACAGCCAGGAGCCAGGAGCCAGGAGCCTGGAGCCAGGAGCCAGGCAGGTCTTCCCCAACCCTGACCCCTGGTCCCTTCTGTGCACTCCCATGGCTTCCCATCATGCATCACTGTTGACCTGTCTTTGCAAACATTCATTAAAGCCCTTGATGTGCCTGGACACTTGCACGTGCCTGATAAAGTACTTAGTCCTCACAACAGAGGTGGGTGTTATTACCCAGCCCATCTACAGAGAGGAAACAGAGAAGGTTAGGTGGAGCTTAGAACTCTCTGAGCTTTTTGGTTTGATGTAATCCCTTTTATTTTGGCTTTTGTTGTCCTCACCTGAGGAGACTGATCCAAAAAATACTGCTTAGACTGATGTCAAAGAACTGACTGCATCTCTTTTCCTCTAGGAGTTTTATGGTTTCAGCTCTTACATTTAGGTCTTTAACCCATTTTGAGTTTATTTTTCTGTATGGTGTAAGAAAGTGATCCAGTTTCATTCTTTTGCATGTGACTGTCCTGTTTCCCCAACACCATCTGTTGAAGAGACTATCTTTTCCTCCTCATTGCATATTCCTGCCTCCTTTGTTGTAGATTAATTGACCATACAGGTGTGGGTTTATTTCTGGACTCTCTAGTCTGTTCCATTGATCTATATGTCTATTTTTGTGCCAGAACCATACGGTTTTTATTACTATAGCTTTGTAGTATATCATGCAGATATCTGGGATTGTGATCCCTCCAGCTTTGTTCTTCTTTCTCAAGATTGCTTTGGCTATTTCGGGTCTTTTGTGATTCCATAAAGACTTTAGGATTCCTTGTTCCAGTTCTGTGAAAAATGTCATTGCTATTTTGATGGGGATTGTATTGAATCCGTAGATTACACAGCAAAGGAAACCATCGGCAAAACCAAAAGGCAAAGTACCTAATGGGGAGGAGATATTTGCACATCGTACATCCAAGTAGGGGTTAATATCCAAAATACATAAAGAACCTATACAACTTAACATAAAAAAAACTAAACAACCTCATTAAAAAATGGTCAGAAGACTGGAATAGACATTTCTCCAAAGAAGACGCACAGATGGCCAACAGACACATGAAAAGATGTTCAGCATCACTCATCAGGGAAATGTAAATCCAAACCACAATGAGACATCACCTCACACTTTTAAGACTGGCTATTATCAAAAAGACAAAAAATAACAGGTGTTGGCAATGATGTGGAGAAAAGGGAAACCTTATACCACTGTTGGTGGGAACGTAAATTGGTGTTGCCACTGTGAAAAACAGTATGGAGGTTCCTTAAAAATGAAATAGAACTACCTTATACTCCAGCAATTCCACTTCTGGGTATTATCTGAGCACAACAAAAAACACCAATTGGAAGAGAATGCACCCCTATGTTCACTGTGGCATGATTTACAACAGCCAAGAAATGGAAGCAACCTAAGTGTCAGATAGATGAATAGATAAAGATGATGTGGTACACACACACACACACACACACACACACACACACACACACACACCCCATGGAATATTATTCAGCCATAAGAAAGAATGAGATGTTGCCATTCGTGACAACATGGATGGACCTAAAAGGTATCATGCTAAATGAAATGAATCAGGCAGAGAAAGGCAAATACTGTATCACTCCACTTATATATGGAATCGAAAAAACAGAAAAACAAAGCAAAACAGAAACAGGCTCAGAGATACAGGAAACAAACTGTCGGTTACCAGAAAGAAGAGGGTTTGTGGGGGATGAAACAGGTGAAGGGGATTAGACATACAAACTTCCAGTAAAAAAATAAATAAGTAAGGAGGATGCAATGTACACACAGGGAATATAGCCAATAACATTGTAATAACTTCGTGCAGTGACAGATGGTAACTAGGCTTACCATGGGGATCATTTTGTAATGTATAAAAATATCAAATCACTATGATGTATGCCTGAAACTAATAGGATATTGTATGTCGATTATACTTCAATTTAAAAAACAAACAAAGTCTCTGAGCCGACGGTCTGACGCCAGAGCCCTCAGCTGTAACCAGGGACCCAGCGGCTCTTGCTTGCTCACAGCTGAATCCCAGCAGCTTGGTTTGGAGCTGGGGCATCCGAGTGACTCCAGAAATATTAGCTGAATCATGTTCACCTCCAGCCTTCCAGGTGAGTGGCGTGTGGTGCACACAGAACCTTGTAGCCCCAGCACAGGCCTCCCTTCTCCAGTGGCTTTGATAGGGGCCAACTTCAAGGGTGTTTGCCCTGTGCAGTCCCCTGGCATCCCACCCACACTCAGAAGGACCTTGCACTTGGTTTAACACTCTGCTGTGTTGAAATTCTTCATACTTTTCAAGCAAGGGGCCTCCATCTTTGCTGTGCACTGGGCCCCTCAAATTCCACAGCCGGTCCTGCTTCTGACTCCCCGATCTCTCCCACAGAGGGCTTTGCTGTGGGCCAAACCCAAGGACCAGAGACAAGTCTGTGCAAGCAGCCAGTGCTTTGTTGAAAACTTTCCATCCCAAATTAACACGTACATTTCTATTCTGGCTATGGAGCCAACTAATGCGTGTAACTTAATCACACTGTTGTTTGCTCAATCTGGCTGTAAACCGTGTAAACTTCATCCTCCCAGGGGCTTTTGCTACCGGTTGGGGAATTAACAACACACGTCAAGCTCGTTACATGACTCTCTCAGGATTCTGCTCTGATTTCTGCTCTCAGAGTCTCTAACCCTAAGCGCACTGCCTGTCGGCCCTGAGCGATGCCCTCCCTTGAATTACTGAATGTGAGTCCCTATTCTTAAAAAAGTCCCCACGGATCAGAAAGAACAAGGCAGAACAATGAAAACCCTAATCATGCATTGCTTCTATCCATCCAAACTAGTCTTATGTTCTGAAATCTCTTCTCATGAAGTGTTTCCAAAAAAGATAAGGAAAATGGATCTTTTCCTCCTCCCCAGTCTAATCTGGATATAAAATGAAATTAAAATCAACAAACAGGTAACTGTGCCTAAGCCTTAGTTTATTAACCAAACAAATGGGTTGAACAATTTATCTACATTTAATAACATGGGCAAACAGAAGAGCAGTTGGCTGCTAGCCATGACAATCACGAGATCCGGATACCTAGCACCGCTGAGAGGCAGGGCAGCGTCCAAAGGAAGGACGTGGGTGGGAGAAGGGAGAGGTTGGAGGGTCACAGGAGACCCTGGTTCTCTTACTGATTAGCTCTTGGAGTTGGGTTTATATCACTTCACTCTCTGGGCCTTGGTTTCTTCCTCTGGAAAACACTGACATAAAAATAATTTGGTGACAGTAAGGGGCTCCTGGGTGGCTCAGTCGGCTGGGCGGCTAACTCTTAATTTGGGCTCAGGACATGGTATCAGGGTCCTGGGATCAAGCCCCGTGTCAGGCTCCACACTTGGTGTGAAGTCTGCTTGGGGATTCTCTCCCTCTGCCCCTCCCCCCCCAACTCTCTCTCTAAATAAATAAATCTTTAAAAAAAAAAATTTGGCGATAGTGAGGTTAAATAAGACTGTGGATCCAGAAAGCCCTCTGTGAAAACTTGAAGTCTTACTCTATTTTTCTTAAAGATTTTATTTATTTGTTTGAGAGAGAGGGGGGGAGTGAGCATGAGAGAGAGTGCACCAGAGGGAGGAGAGACAGAGGGAGAGGGAGAAGCAGACTCCCCACTGAGCAGGGAGGCAGATCTGGGGCTCGATCCCAGGACCCTGAGATCATCACCGGAGCCGAAGGCAGACGCTTAACCAACTGAACCACTCAGGCGCCCCTCTTTAAGTCTTATTCTAAAACAGAAGATGCTGAGCCCAGATGTTGCATGTGCTTAAAGGGCCTTTAGAAGGTCTAGTAGATCCCAAGGAAACTGCCCTGAAAGGATTTTAAGAAATCCCAGCTGGGGGAGGCAAGATCAAATTTGATGGAAAGAATTCGTACTCCCCATGGCCTGCCAGCCCTTGGCCTCCTAACGCGATCAGATGCTGGATTTGGAAACAGCCAACCCAATCGAATTCTTCACACTTCTAATTACTTCATGATTTGTATACACATTTTGGCGGTTGCTTCAAGGCTGTTTTATTAATTCACAGATTTTCACTATTTTTGCTTCTCCTTTTCTTGCCAATTAGCTGAGCTAGCTGCCACTTGGCATCTGGGGAGAGCTACAATGGGAAGCAGACCTCCCTGCTCCCCAGCCCCCCACACCCGGGAACCTCACCTCCAAGGGAGAATCAGAAGTCACCACGGGGGACAGATGGGTGGGGGTGGCCTGGGGGGAGCCCCTTCCCCAATGACAACATCTCCGTTTCCTCTGCCCTGAGCAAACAGCCTGTGGCACCTCTCCCACCATCTCATGCTGGCACCATGCATGCCCCCAGGCCTGTGCTCACACTCAGGCTCTAACACCTGAGGGAGAAGGCCGCCATCACTAGACTTGTTTCACTAACCTCATGGAGATTCCTCCATTAGTCCCCCCAATAAATTGGGAGAGAGCACCCTATGCACCCAGGTCTCTGGTGTGGCCAGTAAATACCATCCAAACTCACGGCCAAGTGAGACCCTGCCCTTGTATCAGTCCTGGGCAGGCAGAACAGGGCAAGGGATCTGGTTCAAGTCCTGGCCCTCATGGGCCTCACCTCACCCCCTTGCCAGGTTACCATGAGGAAGAGTGTAGAACACCATAAGTGCTAAATGCAGGGGTGTGAATGTACCCTAGTGGCAGGGTGTTTTGGCTCCATTTTAAAATCAGGAGGATTTCAAGGCTGAGATTTTTTTTTTTTTAAGATTTTATTTATTTATTTGACAGAGAGAGACACAGCGAGAGAGGGAACACAAGCAGGGGGCGTGGGAGAGGGAGAAGCAGGCTTCCCGCAGAGCAGGGAGCCCGATGCGGGGCTCAATCCCAGGACCCTGGGACCATGACCTGAGCCGAAGGCAGACGTTTAACGACTGAGCCACCCAGGCGCCCCCCAAGTCTGAGATTTGACGTGGAGTAGGAAATATGGCTGAAGCCTCTCCTTCCTCTAGAGCCCAGGCTGACTGAAGCTGGTGGTGGGAAGCAGGAAGGAATGTTCCAGAAGGGAGTGCCTGTGGCTTCACTGGGCCATTGTTATCCATTGTACCCTCCTCAAATTATTTTTGTCAGCTTCCTGCTTTTAGAATGTACCTCCAGGGGGAGGTCCAACCAGGATCCAGCTGAGGAAACACAGCAGGAGCTGAAATGGAAGCCGCTTGGCCAAGACTAACTTGGCCAAGGCTAGGGCCGGAGGCAAGAGTGCTGAGCTGGAATGGTAATGCTCTTTTCTCCCTCCCTTAACTACAGGGCCTAAAGAAAACACCCATTTGTCCTGCAGATCGATCGGTGCTGGGGATAGGCAGGAGGCTGCTTTCCCAACAGGATGGACAACATCACACGCTGACTACCACTAGCAAAGAGCCACTGGGGCACAGGGCTGGAGAATGCGACAAAGCCTCCCGGACATCATGGAGAACCGGGGACAAGAACGACACAGCTGGCCAACGCTGTGGCTCTTTCCGAGGATTTCTAGCCACAATCCATGCCAGCACCTTGACCCTCCCTAAGCATCCCAGGATTCCAGGCACCCAAGGCTCGGTCTCCTGAGGTCCCAGAGGCCAGCCATCCCTGGGGCAGACCAGGCATTTTCCCCGGGCCAGCCTTGGTTCCTCCTGCCCTGCACATCTCCAGCACCTTCTCCTGTGCCCCGAGTCAGCTCAGGGAAGCACAAAGCTGGCTGAGTTTTTAGGGCAGCCTGAGCTTCAGCTTCTCACACTGGTGTGCCGAAGTGAGTGCAAGTCGGCCAGGATGTGAGTTTGTTTCCAGATACTTTTCAACCTCCAGGCACCCCAGAGAGTGAATTAGGATGGAATCAGTGCCACAGGCTGAAGGAGAAGACAGGGCGCTCTGGCCCAGCTGCGTGCTTGGACAAAACTCACAGCTGACTCAACACGCTTTAAGCACGCCATTGGGTGCTCTCAAGTGTCATTTTCTGAACACACTGAGTTCTCTTTAGACCCAGAGGCGGCCAAAACTTCCCAGGAGGCTGCACCAGAAGAGCATTCCAGACAGGGCCCTCCAGGAAGGACACCTGCATGTATTAAAAGGGATGTCTTTTTTTTTCTTTTTAAAGATTTTATTTATTGGACAGAAAGAGACACAGCGAGAGAGGGAACACAAGCAGGGGAAGTGGGAGAGGGAGAAGCAGGCTTCCCGCGGAGCAGGGAACCCGATGCGGGGCTTGATCCCAGGACCCTGGGATCATGACCTGAGCCGAAGGCAGATGCTTAACCACTGAGCCACCCAGGTGCCCCAAAAAGGAATGTGCCTTAAGACAATATTATCATCAATGACACCAATACCACCACCTCTACAAAACTCCTGGAACTCCGAAGAGCTTATTTATAAAAAGCAAGTAAACCAAGGTATAAAAACTTGATTGAGGCAAAATATGGTGCTCGTTCTCTGCTCCACAAAAGGATTCACTACTGCCGTGTTTAGAAAGAAAAGCAACGAAAACTGCTGCTTTTTAAAAAATTACAAATTCACTGTATAAAAATCAGATAATAAAGATAAGAAAAACAAAAGAATGACCCTAATGCCCCAGAAAATCCTGCCTAACATCCTTCTGACATTTGCTGTACATATAGAATAACATTTTTTTAAAAAAGGAAAGTAGAATCATACAGTATATGCCATTTTATAAGCAATATACTTATAAAAAATTCTGTGAATGAAGAGACTGGTACATCATTTAATAGCTCTATAGCATCATCAAATAGAGTACTAACATTTACTCATGTGTTATTTCCTTTAAATAGTGTACTCTCAGGGCACCTGGGTGGCTCAGCCAGTTAAGCGGCTGCCTTCGGCTCAGGTCATGGTCCCAGGGTCCTGGGATCGAGCCCCACATGGGGCTCCCTGCTCAGCGGGAAGCCTGCTTCTTCCTCTCCCACACCCCCTGCTTGTGTTCCCTCTCTCACTGTGTCTCTCTCTGTCAAATAAATAAATAAAATATTAAAAATAAATAAATAAATAGTGTACTCTCCTAGAACCTTCAATACAATACTGGCAAATGATAACTTAATGAACAAATCTCTAGAAACGTAATTAGGAAATCATAATTTCTGGTGCTCTTGTATTCTGCTTCCGTTTATACAACAGGCCCTAAAGAACCACACATTCATATATTCATTCATTCTTTTACCATATGCTGATTACAGGACTACTATGTTCCCATCATTGTGTAAGCACTGGGATGTTCCTGCTCCAGTGGAACCTGGACAGCAGTGAGAGAAGACAGACAATGCGTAACAAAACAGAGATTAAAAAAAAAAAATCAGAATGCAATAAGGGCCGTGAAGGAAATAGAGAAAGGTGATATAAAAACGTATCTCAGGAGAGAGGATTATTTTAGCCAGAAGGCCTCTCTGAAAAGATCATTTGAGCTGGGGCCTGAAAGATAAGGAGTCACCCCTGCAAACAGCTGGAGGAAGAGCAATCCAGGCAGAGAAAACAGCACGTGCAAAGGTCCTGAGGCAGGAGCGAGTTTGGCATATTCAGGAGAGAGACTAATGGGACTGAAGTAAGACAGGTGTGGGGCAAGGCGGAAGAGGCAGACCACATAGGGTCTTGTCACTGTGAGGAGTTTTAACTTCATCCCGGTGTACCAAGAAGCCACCAAGTATTCACGTAGGGGAGTGATGTGACCTAATTTGTAAGTTCCCTCTGGCTGGGTCCGCAAATGCGAAGAATGTTCCAGGGCGGTGGGGGGAGACAAGAGTGAAAACAGGGAGACCAGTAAGGAGGCCATGGCAGTGGTCCAGGCGAGTGATGATGGGGTCTTGGACTTGATTGCTGGGGTGGAGAGAGACAAAAGGTGCATTCTGGAAGTGGAATGAAGATCTGCTGACAGATTCACTGTAAGACAAGAGAGCAGGGAACACTGAAGAAAGATTCCTACTAGTTTTTGCTTGACTGATTGGGGGCTGATGCACCATTTATACAGATGGGAAAGTCTGGGGGCAAACAGGTGTGAAGGGAGTCTAAATGAACTTGTAGAGAAGTCTATATGGCTGCACAATGTTTATAATTCCTTTGAGATCCATTCTTTCCCTGGCTCCAAGGAACTTGGTGCTTCAAGCACCGAGACCTGGCTGGTGTAGGTTCTACCTCGGGATCAGCCCCTTCAGAGAACTTACCTCACTCCATGGAGACTTCCCCCAACCGTGACAAAATAAATAGAATAAATGCCCATTTCATGACTCCTACAGCTCTCTTAAAGGCTGAGAAATGATGCCGAAAGAGCTATTTCAGCTCCTGGAAAGGAGGCATCCATATATCATTTTGTTTCTTTAGCTGTCTCCTGAATTAACTAACAGTATGTATACAGGAGATATTTATCGTACTCCAAGGGCTCAGTTTCTGAGCAAAAAAAACCTTTGGGGGACAGAATCTGAAATGATACCATTTATCTGACCATACGGGTCACTAATTCTTCCCCAAAGATCATTAATTGGCTTGGGAACACTGCCACTCACTCTCATTACGAATGATGCTCTTATTTTTTTAAAGCCCTAAACTTGGCAGTTTGTGGTGGCCGCTACTCAGCCATTCACAAAATGGTCTTTCCTGGCCTGGTAAATGATTGTTTCTGAAATGCTGCAGTTCCAAACCTCCTCTGCCTATGTCACAGCTGCAAGTCAGAGACACAGCGCCATCCAGGAGTGCATGCTCATTCCAGTGTTTACGAGGCTGGCACCATGGACCCTGCACGTACCCCCGGGTCCCCCTTCAGGAATGAAGGACTTACTGCCTCAGCTGCAGGGCTGCTGCCCCCGCTAAGAGCTGTCTCTGCCAGAGCTGAGGTCCTGCTCCCTTCCCCGAGCACACCGCATCCGAGGGCAAACTGGCATGAGGGTATGAAGGCCTCCAACTCGGGCAACTCTGAAGGACCACTCCAGCCAGAGGCCATCACCGGGACTGCCTCCCAGCCCAGCTTGTCCTCAGGAGCCCTCCCTAGCAAATGCCCTTGACATTTCTCTCACAGCCTGTTTCCCAGGGAGAAGTACAGGGCGAGGGGCAGGCCCCCAGGGGACATGTGCTTGGACCCTGTGCCCCTCCCAGGAGCTATGGTCTAGGGGAAGGGAGACAGACCTGCTGGAGGCACCCTCGCTTCTTGCGTACAGCCAGGCCATCCTCCCACAGGCCACTCCCAGGCTTCAGGGCCTCCCCCTCCTACTCTTTGGCTCACTTTTATCTGTCCTTCATATTTGTGGCCGACATCGTGCCTCTCCTTGTAATAAAGTTCACTGAGACCACAGTGAACCACAGGGGCAGTAAATTGGTATTATGGGCATGTCCTGTCTCCCCAGAGAGGCTATACACACCTCATGGCAGGGACTTCTATATCTTCCAGGCCTAGCACAGTGCAGGACACAAGGCAGTAAATGTCGTCTGATGTCACTGGCACAAGGAGCAATGGCACGTGCTAAGTTTAAGTGCCAAATGAATGCTACAGACAGAAAGTCTTGTGGATACTTGGCGAAGGACGAGATTGAAGAAACTCGAGGGAAATCATAAGAAAAACTTTTATAATAACCAACTTACCAGGGACAATGGAGATTTCATTTGCTCCTGGGAGCATCTCTACCCTGAATTAGTAAGAGCTCAATTCTCCAGCTCGTTGTCCCTCTTTCCTACCATTTGGGGTCCTAGCTGTGCTGATGAACAGCTCTGGAGAGAAAGAAGAGTCAAATCTCAAATCTTTAGCAGCTCTGGCAAAGGGTCTGCTTGGAGGGGGGGGGAGGGGTCAGCCAAAACGGACGGCTTCGTGGCAAACGGACGCTGTGACTTTTCATTTCACTGAGTCGCTTGCCCCCAAACCTGTAACGGCAGTCTCTGCCAGAAGGATAAAGTCCCATTTTACCTCCCTGCTATTCAACGTTTCCAGCTCAATAGGTATTTCTCTACTCTTACCCACCCCAGCATCGCGTAGCTTTCACACACGTTTTAGAACTTATTTTTGACTTCTGGTTGGGTCTCCTTTCCTCATGGAGATGAGGACCTGAAGGTCAGGCATCTTCTGTCTTTTGCCTGCATGTCTGGAAAACAGTAGGTAAGGAAGAGCATACGCTTCAGAGTCGGAGGGTCTGAATCTCAGCTTTATTGCTGACTACCCGGGAAACGTGGCACAAGCTACTTAAGCCTTTCCAAGCCTCGGTTCTCCCATCTGGCAAATGGGGATAACAGGATCTCCTTGACGTGATTAAATGACTGAACGCGTGCAAAGCACTGAACATAGCGCCCAGTAATGAAGCGAATGTTTGATAAAATTAAATACTGCTCTTCCTCTTTAATAGCTTCCAAGGGCCCTGTTCCTAGCAAGTCACATAACAAAAAGGCTACTTGGCTCAAAAGTAGTAAAAATAAGATGACAGAACTGTTAGATTGACAGTTACCTAAATATATGGATAATCTCTCCAAAGATGAAGGGAAAGTAGATAGATGGTTTGGTGGGGGGCTGGGCTATGGGTGGATTTTTCTTTGTTCTATGTTATGTTAATGTCATTGTGTTCTTTGTCCCGTAATTTTTTTAAATGAATAAGGGTATATGGTGATCTTCATGTCTAACTGTGTAGCCCCATTTCCCACCCTGGGTGAAAACAAAGTTGTTGATAAGCCAGTGTCATCTTAGTGCATGCGGGGCATCTCAGACTGTAAAGACGCACATTCCACAGGCAGATTCTGCGCCAGAATTTCTAAAGAGGGGACCTAAGAATCTGCATCTTATTAAGCAAGTTCCTCAGGGTCTCATTTATATGCTCCCAAAAGTTGGAGAGATTCTAGAAAGAACTCTGGATTTGAAATCAGAAGATCCAAGTTCTAGTCTTAGCTCTGCTGCTGTCTTTAGCAAGTCCCGTGTCCTCCTGGGTCCCCTTTTGCTTTTCCGCTATAATACTTCCAACTGGATGATGAGTAAGACCCTTTCTGAAAGGAGAAGGGGTCAGTTACATTCCCCACTGGGAACCCATGCCAAGGGAGAAAAGCTGGCCAGAGAGCCTAGATTCCTGAAGATAACTAAATAATCTTTGGGACAAATAAATATTCAGCAAATGATCAGGCCTCAGCAAAAGTGCAATGCCTGACTACTTCTGCCAACCCAAATAAAGCAGTTGTGCAGCCTGCATTTCCTTGGGAGAGCCATTACTCTGGTTCTGTTTCTCCAGCTCTGCTTCATGGCTGGCAACTCTGCAGCCCAGCCCAGCATCCTCCTCATGCCAGACACCCTACGGACCAACCTGAGCTTATGCAGAGAGAAAGGACTATGGAAGGAAAGAGAAACATCAATTTGGCTTACACTCCCAGCTTTGGTAAAAGGATGGAGTGGTTACAAATAACGCCCAAAAGGAGATTTCCATGAGCGTGAGTGTGTTGGCTGCACCGAGGAAGAAAGAATTACTGAAAAGACGCGGGAGAGGGGCAGTCATCTATGACCATTGAGATGTGCTCACCTCCTTGGATGAGTCAAGGATTCTAAGTCCAGTTTAATGTAAACCCCTGAGTTTTGATGAGGCAGTTCATGCGTTGAGTAAACATCACATTGACTCACAGAAAAACAAACCTTGGCTGATCATTTCATTTTTTTCTGATGAAGGAGTAACAGAAACTGTATTTGCCGACTAACTGGTACATAATGTAGGACCTCATACACCTTGAGCTGGGAATCTCTGGCTGGATGTTAATTCAGGTTTATAGAAATTGAAGTCAACATAAAAGATCCTTCAGATAGATCCTTCTTTTTGCAGGGGGACATCCTAATCAAAATGATACATTTTGCACTTACATTCACCTTCTTGCATAAGAAATGTAATGACTTGAGCTTCCTTGGGGCATAGAAAGACGTGATATAGAAGGGCAGTTACCCAAACCAGGAGCCCCAGTCTTGGAGAGGTCAAATGTCCAGCACACTGACTTTCTTTTCTTTTCTTTTAGCGGATGAGAGGCAGAGAGAGAGAGAGAATTTTAAGCAGGCTCCACACCCAGCATGGAGCCTGGCATGGGGCTCAATCTCACGACCCTGAGATCATGACCTGAGCTGAAATCAAGAGTCAGACGTTTAAACTGATTGAGCCACCCAGGTGCCCCTGCATGCTGACTTTCAGACAGTATTTTGTAGGACACAGTTTTTGTATTTTCTCTCCAGGTTTGGGATTTTTTTTTTTTTTTTTTAAATCCTGATCCATCCCTTCAAACACCTGTTCCACATGGGCTCGTTCCATTCTGATGATGACACTCTTATAAACCAAGCAAATGCTTTCTCATCAGGCTTGTAAATGGTGTCTAATTGCTTGTGGTCTCTAACACTTCTAAAGATAGAAATAGGTTTTAAAAGCACCTCGATACATCTTCGAGATAATTCAAAAACACAAGACAAGGAATATTTAGTAGGGATATATAAAAGATGCAGCATTTACCCCCAGTTTTATTGTGAGATCTGAAATATAGGAATGGCCACTGGAAAAGGCCTGAGGGTCTTAGAGGATCCCAGATTAACATGTGAATTATTATGGCAAAAATATTTTTAAAAACCATCTTACTACAGAAATATATGAAGAAAAACATAACCTTTAGAGCCTTTGTATCTTCTTCCTCCTATTTTTCCCAACGTTACTCAAGCCCTTTTTCGGGGTATTCTGTACAGCTTTAATAGTGAAATGGGGAAGAAATGGAGGGGGGGAGAACAGTAAAAGCAGGTGCAGGGTATGATAACTAGTTTGGTTTACTCACTTTGATAAGCACACCTTCATCAAAACCAAAGAAGCCCAGAGAGTGATCAGGGTCCACCAGGTAGGACAGGGGCATCATGATGCATTAGCGGTTGGGTGGGGGGAGAAGAGTTGAACATGTTAAGGCTGAAGATGCAGGTGGATTTGATCCAGAGGGTAAAAAGGACTGTCAGGAATACATATACACATGCCTTACATATATACATATATATATCAGAAAAGAAAGTTTCAGGCCAAAAGAAGAAAGTTTGCAAATAAGTTGGTGCTCTCCTCCCAAGGAATGGCTGACTCCTAACAAAACTGAGCTCCCTGTCATGGGACACGATGGAGAAGGAGAAGCAATGACCTGTCAAGGATGGTATGAAGAAGACTCTGGCACTCGGTGCTACAATTTTAGGGTAATATAAACACGAATAGTTACAGAGCTGGAACACAAGCTGGACGGGGAGTGGGTAAATGGCTTACAGTTGCAAGTCAGAGTAAAGATTTAACAGGAATGTTCTAGAGAGGATTTTAAATCATAAGATGGGCAGGTGGATCAGAAGATCTGTCACACTCCTTCCATTGGCTTATTGGTGTAACACTGGACTGGTCCACAAGGATAGTTGCCATCAGTGACCTCCAAGCCTTCTCTGCTCCGGGACCAGACAGTTCTGCATGAAAGCTTCATCAGTTCTGCATCAGAGGCTGAAAAGTGGCCCCCTCGTGGGGAGCTACATATTCCATACTGGAATATGCAGGTGTCTAAACTCAAAGGCAGGTTTAATCCCTGGAAAGTCAAGTTTGACAAAAAGTAGTATCATGGGGTTTCCTATGGGCTTATCTTTCTCTTTAACTATTTAAAGTGCTTTTAAAACAAAACAAGCAAGCATAGGGGGAAAAAAAGAGAGAGAGACAAACCAAGAAACAGACTCTTCACTACAGAGAACAAACGGAGGGTTACTGGAGGGGAAGGCGGGGGGGAAACGGGATGGGGACCAAGGAGGGCACTTGTGATGAGCACCGGGTGATGTATGAAGTGCTGAATCACTATATTGTACACCCGAAACGAATATAACACTCCCTGTTAACTAACTGGAAACCTAAATAAACACTTTTAAAAAAAATTAAAACTGAGAAAATTTAAAAAGTTAAAAAATAAAGTGCTTGTAGACCCTGCACTTTGGTTCCTGCAGTGAGCCACTTTAAAAAATGGAATCATTGGGGCACCTGGGTGGCTCAGTCGTTAAGTGTCTGCCTTCGGCTCAGGTCATGATCCCAGGGTCCTGGGATCGAGCCCCGCATTGGGCTCCCTGCTCGGCGGGAAGCCTGCTTCTCCCTCTCCCACTCCCTCTGCTTCTGTTCCTGCTCCCACTATCTCTCTCTCTGTCGAATAAATAAAAAAAAAAAATGGAATCATTTTTCTCCTTGATTTAAAAGATCGAAACTGTTTTCTCTGTTAAAAAAACTATTTCAGTATTGCCTCTGAAATTACAGAACACTACACGTTATTGATGTTTAAACTGCTTTACCCAGGATGGGTTAAGGCTAGTGTGCCTCATTTTGAGAAAATCTGCAAAAACCCAAGAGCAAAGAGAAAATACCCCAGGTAATTCTTCACTTTATAAAAGTGTCCTTCATTTTGCACCACACAGCTCCAAAGCTGAAACCTCAGAGAGGAAGTTGATGACGACGACGATGGTACTAATTATCCCCATTTATTAAACATGTCCTTTATGCCAGACTCTTATATATAAGCCCTCTCAAATATGTTCGCTCACTTAAGCCTCAAGACACCCAGTGCAAGACCACGTTTGTCAGCCATCTGTGAACAGTGGGATGTGTACAGAATTAATGACTGCATCTTCAGGGTGCGACCCTTAAGAAGAGGGGCATGCCCTGCTTTTCATCCTTTTTCCTATCTTCTGGCTGAACTGCACATATGGTGGGAACCATCATGACCCACTCAGATGAAGGCAACATCTGAGGATCGGGGAGTGACAGACAGAGAAAGCGGGGTTCCCGGCACTGCGGAGCTGCCAGACCATCATGGAGTATCATGCTTGCAAGATTGAGAGAGAAGGAAATAAATTTCTATACTGTTTAAACGATTAATATTAGGGGGAGCAACCACCTCCCTGGACTCAGGCAAGAAGGGCATGTGCACTGGGTCCCATACTTCAGAAAGTTCTGGGTCTCACAACACACACACACACACACACACACACACACACACACACACACACACACGTCACTCAGGACCACTGACACAGCATGACCGGTACCTTGAACATCCACTGGCACGACTAACATCATTCAAGCCCCAGGGACACATTTCTCCATATCTCTTGCCTTAGTCCTCAAGACAAAAGGCCACTGTGTCCAAATGTTGTGAAAGATTGGGGACTTGGCCATTGCCAGCATCGGGAACAGATGTAGTTTCCGAGCACAGGGAGAATCTGAGCAGTGCCAGCACTTGGTATTAACTCATCAAATCCTCAGCATCAATGCAACAGATTTCTGCATAATGAAGAAGGGTTGCTTCCCAGCAGGGCGGAATATCTTTTTTTTTTTTTTTTTTTTTTTGCTTCTCTTCATCTTCCAATTCTTGGTTCTAGCAGTACCTACCACTGGATTAGTGTGGTATTTATGAGTTGCATACGTCAGTGTAGCAGTAGTCCAATATTAGACAATGTACATTACTCTTAAATTCACACACATCTATGTAGGTCTGAAGTCAACATATGCAAAATGTGACCCTGAGTCCTTACATTGGCAACAAGACAGACTTTAAAAGCTTATAATTACAAAGTTTTATTTTTATCCTTTCAAAGATTTTGTATTTTTGAAGATTTTAAGTAATCTCTACCCCCAACCTGAGGCTAAAACCCACAACCCTGAGATCAAGAGTCACACACTCTACCGACTGAGCCAGCCACGCATCCCTATTTTTAGGAAAATATTTAATAAACTCTTGAACTAAGGTTCAAGAAATTAAATAACAATTCAGCCTTATTTAAATTATTTTAAAACGTGACACTTATTTATAATTTGTATTTTTGCTTTTTAACAGATTTTTAAATATTTTAGTAAAAATGTTTTGAAAACTTTGGGATGCCTGGGTGGCTCAGTCGGTTAAGCATCTGCCTTTGACTCAGGTCATGACTCCAAGGTCCTGGGATCAAGCCCCGCATTGGCTCCTTGCTCAGCGGGGAGCCTGCTTTGCCCTCTGCCTGCTGCTCCCCCTGCCTGTGTTCCCTCTCTCTCTCTGATAGATAAATAAATAAAATCTTAAAAAAATGTTTTGAAAACTTTCATTTAAAATAATTTTAATTTGATTAAATTCACATTTTGATGAAAATACATTCAAATTTGACACACATTTTATATTTTAATCCTTAAGATTCTTTTTCTTAATATTTTATTTATTTATTTGAGAGAGAGAGAGAGAGAGAGAGCATGAGCGGGGGGGGTGGGCAGAGGGAGAGGAGAGGAAGATGCAATCCTTTAGACTCTTATTGTCAATTGAAAACCAGGTATGATAAACAACATAATTAGTGATTTTTTTAAATGAAGGTAAGAAAATATATCCTATGAAACATATAATAATTTATGAATTAAATGTCTATTTTATTACTCCATTCAAACATTTTCCATCAGCAGAATACCCAAGCATGCAAAATAACAATTAAATTTCATTA
The DNA here is from genome assembly GCF_003265705.2 of Callorhinus ursinus. Classification (NCBI taxonomy): domain Eukaryota; kingdom Metazoa; phylum Chordata; class Mammalia; order Carnivora; family Otariidae; genus Callorhinus; species Callorhinus ursinus. Next base: position 23,367,269 of record NW_027397073.1, read on the forward strand.
TTGTTAATATTTTACCAACTTTCAATGATATAAAGACCATGGCTTTACATATATTTTGTTTTTATGAAAGTGCATTTGTCAAAGTAGCAGAACATAGTATATGTAACACTGAGTTATAACTTTAGACATATGGTATGTCATCCATTTGCAGTCTCGCCTGAGGCCTGACAAATGTTAGAAAAGGGGTCTTCCTTAGAGCAATTCAACTTATGTCCTCAACAGTGTAGTGCCCTTGTTTACTTCTCAGATAAGTCAGAGCCCACAATAGTGTGAAATAAGATGCTAAATGGCAATCATGAAAGGCATTCATTGTCTATTTCTACATCCTGTGTATGGTAGAGCAGACTCAGAACATCTGCAGAGCCGTGTGTCTCTAAGGGATTATTCTGACACAATGGTTGCAGATAGTGTGGGTTAGTTATCTATTGCTGTGTAACCAATTAGCACAAATTTAGCAGCTTAAAGGAACACACATTTATAATCTCACAGTTCTGTGGGTCAAGAGTCCAGACACAGTTTAGCTGGATCCTATGCTCAGAGTCTCAAGCTTATAATCAAACTGTCAGATGGGCTGCATTCTCATCGGCAGGCTTGACTGGGAAAGAATCCAAGCTCATTTGGGTTGTTGGCAAAATTCATTTCCTTGCAGCTGAAGGACTTAGGGCCCAACTTCTAACTGGCTATTGGCTGGAAGCCACTCAGGTCCTAGAGGTCACCCACAGTTTCTTGCCACATGGCTCTTTTACAATATGACTATAAGTTTTTTCAAGGCCAACAGGTGACCCTCTCTCTAACCCGCTAAGGCAGAGACTTATATAACATAATTATGGGAGTGACATCCTATCACCTTTGCCATATTCTGTTGGTGAGAAGCAAGTTATATGTTCTGCCATGCTCAAGAGTAGGGGATTATAAAGGGATATTACAAAGGGGTTATACTCCTTAGGGGGATCACCTGAGGAAATGTTTGCTGAAGTGTGTATTATGTTCTGGCAGAATGGTGAGATCCTGAAAAAAATTCCCACCTAGGGGTACCTGGGTGGCTCACTCGGTTAAGCCTCTCACTCTTGGTTTCGGCTCAGGTCATGATGTCAGGGTCCTGATATTGAGCCCTGTGTTGGGCTCCACACTCAATGAGGAGTCTGCTTGAGATTCTCTCCCTCTCCCTCTGCTCCTCCCCCGGCTCATGCGCACGTACTCTCTCTCCTTATCAAATAAATACATAAATAAAATCTTAAAAAAAAAAAAATTCCAGGGTGCCTGGTGGCTCAGTTGTTGAGCGTCTGCCTTCAGCTCAGGTTATGATCCCAGGGTCCTGGGATGGAACCCCACATCGGGCTCCCTGCCCAGCAGGAAGCCTGCTTCTCCCTCTCCCACTCCCTCTGCTGTGTTCCTGCTCTTGTTACCTCTCTCTCTGTCAAATAAATAAATAAAATCTTTAAAAAAAATTCCCACCTACCTAGAAGAAAGGTCATGGACACAATTTTCAGAAATTCATACAGGGTCCTATGTTTAGCCTAGCTAGAAGATTCCACATCAGGAACTCTGCTGAAACTGTTGTTTGCCCTAGATATTTCTAGGTGTCTAATCAAATAAAGATGGCAATCAGTCCTTTTCTGCTCTCTGTCTAGTTAGAAAGTTCTAGGTGTACTACTCATGCTCTTAGAGAAGACATTTCTGGTCATGAATTCAGCAACAGTTTCCTGAATTTCCCGCTAGATCCATGACTGCAAGATCCTGTAAGATATAGACAGAAGATGAGCCCAACCCTGTTTTCTTATAGTTTGCAGCCCTGTTGGTAAGAAAAAACAAGAAGAATGTCCAAAAATTAAATTTCATTCTAATGTCATCTCCTCCCTGAGCTCTCTAGTCAAAGCCCCCTCCTTCCTGATCCTCTCAGAATCCACATACAAACCCAGCTTCTTCTACAGAGTTCTACACCCTCTACACCTTGACCATCCCCCTAAAATCCCTCTCCCATTACACTGGGAGATCTTTGAGGGCAGGGTGATTTACTCATATCTACATGTCCAGCCTGGAACCATCTCTGACATAGAGCCATCTCTCCACATGGGTTTGGATGGATGGATGGATGGTAACAGGTGAGCTATGTGGTGGTCAGCAGTGTAGGACTGCCGATGTGAAACCCTTGTTCGAGCACACTGCTTCTCTGAAGTTATTTCTGGTTCACCCATCAGTAAAAAATGGAATTGTACAATAGTCAGCAAAAGAACTGGACATAATAGAATATTTTTTCTGTGATTCCATTTAATAGGAAGTTCAAAAGCAGGCAAAACGAATTCTTAGTCGGAATGGGAGAGTAGAAGAACTGCCTGGGAGGGATGTGAAGAAACCTTTTGCTGGAAATAGTCCACAGCCTTGTCTGGTGACATAGTGTATACATATGTAAAAAATCCATCAAGCTGTCCCTGTAAGATCTATGAGCTTTATTCTATGTAGCATACTTCAATCTTCAAAAATCTAAAGAAAAAAGAGGATGAGGGGCCTGTACCTGGGGGCTCTCTGTATAGAGCGCAGAGCCATTACTTCACTAGGAGTCCTATCAGGGGAAAGTGGTGTCAACGGTGTGATCACCTCAAAGGGATCCAGCATGAGTCCTCCTCGGTTGTTTAACCCTGGGTTCCCATGACTTGCTGACGTGGACCGGTGCCGCTGGAGAAAGGCTACCATTTCCTCTGGGTCACTTTATCCTTCTCTTCAGACCTTGAAGATCAGGTACTGCTTCATTAAATGATTCCCTAAAGCCTTCCTTGAGGCCAGGGAACATTGTCCCAGCTGTCAGAGAGATGTGCACCAGTCCCTGGGGCGGCATCTGCAAGGGGACACTCTGGTCTAAGCCTGCATAAGTAGCCCTGAGACACCTTCCGGCAAAAGGTCTGCTCGCTCATTTGGTGGAGGTGTGTGAGGCCGCATCCAGGGCTGCTCCCAGGGGCGCTTCTCTGTTGCGGATTTTCTGCCCCCACAAACAGGTAACTCTGCTGACTGTTCTCTAGGTATCCCCACATTCATTAAAAAGAACAGGAAGTTGCACACTACTGGGCTCACGATGGGAAGATGATGCTGAGGAGAAGCACAACATTAGATACCAGGTGACAAAGATGGCAGAGTAAATGGCTTTCTCCCAAGCACATGTGTTTGGCGAGATTGTATCCCCAGGTTAGTACACGGGAGGGTGGTAAGAAACTACTCCCTCTTGAAACCTACTTCCAGCAATGTGTACCTGTCTCCCTTCTCTGAACTCAAACTAAACCCGAGCCTACCCAAAAAGCTGCTGTCTGCACTTCAGGTTTATGTCATCCCTACAACCAGACTGTGAGTTCCTTCATAGCCAAAGCCATGCTCTGGCCGTGTCCTGCTTACCCAGAGTCCCTGGCCCAGGGCTGGGCACAGTCTGTGGTCACTAAATACTTGGTGGCTTAGGTACGTGTCAAAATCCAGTAATTAAACAATTCAAACATGTAACCAATGCCCCCCAAGCACTGTCCTTGGCCTAGAGAAGGAAAAAGGACATATAAGGCCTCAAGATGGTCACGGCTAAGGGGGGAGAGGGGAGGAGGGGATGAACTTGATCAGCTATACCTTTTTGCCATGACAGAAGCCTAGGAGAGAGGTGAGTGGAGTGCCATTCGGCCCCCTGCACACCACGTGTTCTATCTCATCACTTTACAAATCAAGTGTACCTGCCAGGAAGTGCTTGTCTCCCAGCTCTGAACCACCTTTCTGTATTCTGCTCAGTGATGCTGGGCTGGAAATCAGCAAAATGCAAGTCACATTGTCCTTTGACACTGGTGCCCTTTCGGTTTCCACCAACAGGGGGCTCTAGAGGGAAACTGCAAGCGGAAGGAGGCTCCTCTGGTCAGTGTCCCCCAGCAAAGGCCCCTCACCGCATCTGCCCCTGGGCAGGGACTGGTTCTCCAAGGTCAGAGCCTCAGTCTGAGAGGACTTCCTCCAAGGCCCCACGATGTCCACAGCAGTCCAGTGACAGTCCCGCTCTGCAGGTGGCTGCCTCTGTAGTCACCTCTCCTGTTTCGTGCAAGTTCCCTTCACCTTTGCAGGCCTCCCCCACCTATTTCACCAATTCCCTCCATCCCACTCTATTAAAGTAACTGGTATGGCTCTGCTTTTCTAACCATGATCCTGGTTGGTATAGGAGGGAGGTAACCTGCCCGCTATCTGTCAGTTACTCGGTGGCACAACGGGCAAATAGGAACCAGGCCTCATGACCCCAAATCCTAATTTTCTATCCACCGCATCTACCACGTCTATAGACCAGTATGATCAGAGACAGTACAGCATAATGATCGACTGGGTTTTAAAGCCAAACTACTCAGATTCAAGCCCTGCATCCACCAATTACCAGCTATGGGACCTACAGCAAATACTTCTCTGTGCCTCCAGTTTCCCCATCAGCAAAATACAAGTGGCGACAGAACCCAAAAGAGGGATGTTGTGATGCGTTAGCACATACCAAGCACAGGATAGTACATCATCATCATCAAGAAGCAGCATGGCAGAAAGAGTGTAGTCCTCAAAGATCTGTGTTTACATCTTGGTTCTGTCTCTTACTCACTGCGTGTCCTCAGCGAGTCACTTTACCTATCTGAGCCTGTTGCCCCATCCCTATCATAAGGCAGATCTCACAGTCTGAGGAAGAATCATGACAGAACACGTGACAAGCTCAATGTTCAGCAAGCAAGTACTTAATAAAAGGTTATCTTTGCCGTTACTAATTTTATCAAGTCCGACGGACTGAAAGACTCCTTCTAGATCACTGGGACAGGCAAGCAATGAGTTCAGAACAAAGATGCCCTGAGTTGTCATTATGGAAAAGGATGTGAATCTGTGCTTTTAAGCCATCTCAAACTCTCACCACACTCCTAGATGATACACAAAAAGAACCTCCAACCAGGATGCCACAATCGGTGGCTCTCAGTTTTAACTCCGCACCACTCACCGACTTGCTATCACATGGCCACGTGTAGTTTCAACTATAATTTACATCTTATCTACTTCCAAGAAGGATTTTCAGTTACCTATAACAGATGTTATACGAATGAAAATTTAAGGTCAGAAACAGAGATCTGAGCCCAGAGGTGAAGGGGGAAGAAGATATGGGTAACGATAATCTACTCTGATCCTACGTCAAGATGGCTATTATCTCCAAGTTTCAAAGAAATCCTCTGTTTCCCAACAGCCAAGGTAAAAAGGGAAACATAACTGTTTATGTAATTCTCATTTTGATTAGGGGAAGATATCGTTTTAATGGCAGAAAACTTTCCATGACACTAAATAAAGAAATTTAATTAAGTGAGATTTTACATAGGGAATATTGCGTAACACAATGAGTCGTCCCTTCAGTGGTAGCTCCTCAGAAGTTTTATAAGAACTCATATTGGGGCCTCTCATTACTTGATCCAACAGTTACGTGATTGCAACACAAGACTGGTAAATTATCTGCAAAAGCTATCAAAGATGACAGTTCTAGCTTGTTCCATGCTCTGCCAGGCCAGGAAGGGAAGTCACACAATTTCTCAAAACAGTTCCAGAATACAGATTATTTTTTTCCCTTCGAAGAAAGACAAGAACCTGGCTGAAAAGGGCAAGATGACACTGTGCCTTGGAGGTGACGGATGGAAATACTCGAACACGTGACTGAGAGTGGCCCCTATGATCTGCCCATCTGCAGCATGGTCGCCCGCCCGTGTGCATCTGAGCTGCTAACCCAATTCATCCCTCTGGCTATTTTCATCTACCCGCTCCGCTGCCCTGCTGACAGGGCCACCGCGGGTCACGTCTAAATAGCACACGCGGCCCAGAGCAGTGATCAGAGGCGAAGGGATAAAAGAAAAAATAATCCCAAGAGCTGAACCCGAGGCAGGATACAGAGCAGTTAAGAACCTGGGATTTAGAATTAGAAGACCCAGGCTCAAGTCCCAGTTCCAACATTTAACCATTTGTGAGACCGTGGGCACATTATTTCACCTCCAGAGACTTCCCCTTCCTGTTTCTGTAACAATGGATATAACAACATTACACAGGCGGCATCTTGTTGGAAGGAGTTCTTGAAACACAGTTGGTAAAGACCTCCATGTAGTGCTTGGCTACGTGCTCCACATTAGCTGTGATGATGGGGACAAAGAGAATGCCCCCAGTGTGCTTTCCTAGGCAAAAGGGATACAGTATCATCCAGCGGAGACAGCTTATGCTACAGGAAGAACATCAGAATCTCACCGGCTTAACTGCCAAGTTTCTCTCTCCTTCATGCTCAGGGTCCCAGGCTGGCAGAGGCCCCACGATCACTGCACACCACAGCTAGAGCTTCTGTCCAGAAGTCAGCCAACTCCTGCCCACAGGCCCAGTGCTTGGTTTTCTAAATAAAGTTTTATTGAAACATGGCTGCCCCTACTCTTCACATGTAGTCTGTGGCCACTTCACACCAGGACAGCAGAGGGCTGAAAATATTTACTAGCTAGTCCTTTAGGAAAGATCTTAACTGACCCCTGCAATGGTCTAAGGGACTGACAGTCATACCTAACATCGAGGCAGACAGGAAATAAAGGCAAATCCTACTGTGCTCCCAGGAGACAGAGAACTAGAAGTCTGGGGTGCACAAGCACTCAAGACTACACGGTGACTCATACCAGGCTACCAACACGGCAGCCTTTTGAAAGCTCCTTCTCCAAGAGGAGGCATGGATTTCAGTGGAACATGATACTGCTGGGCTAACCTCACTCGAGCACTATTTCATTGCGTGACATCCCTGCTTGGGAACCTTGAATGGATCCCTAGGAGAGAAAAGATAAAATTTCAACCCCTCTGCTTGACACTCAAGACCCTCACAAAGCTGGCCCCTTTCACCCATCCGAGAAAATATTTCCACACTGTTCTCTGCCAGGATTCCTTTGCTTCTGTCTAATGTCCCTCAAAAACTAAGAAAACGGGGGCGCCTGGGTAGCTCAGTTGGTTAAGCATCTGCCTTCGGCTCAGGTCATGATCCCATGGTCCTCAGATCCAGCCCCGCGTCGGGCTCCCGGCTCAGAGGAGAGCCTGCTTCTCCCTCTCCCTCTGACTGCCGCTCTGCCTACTTGTGCGCTCTCTCTCTATCTCTCTGTCAAATAAATAAAAACGTTAAAAAAAAAAAAACTAAGAAAATACCCACGGTTACATGGTCAGTGGCAGGTGGTACTCTCCCCATCTCTATCCGCCCCTGGGGCACAGACTCAACCCTCAGCAGCACTCTTCGTGTTCCCATGACACCCTGGGAGCAGGCTAAGGCAATGCGCAGACGCTGCCATGCTCCCTGAGAAAGCACAGCGGCAGCCCCACCAGCTGGAAAGAGAAGGAGCAGAGGGGGCCAGGCTCTCTCAGGAGGGCAGGCATCCTGCTTCGGATGGCCTGGCCTCCAGAAGGAAGCCTGAGCTGCCAGGCCTCCTCCGCTCCTCCTCCCGGGAGCTACCCCTGAGACACAGCCCAAACAAAAACCAGCCTGACCTGCATTTCTAAGAAGATCAGCAATCAAACTGCCCAGTCCGAAGTGACCCTGAAAAAAACCCCAGAGTAAGCACAAGTTGGCCATGGGAGTAGGGGTAGAGAGAGCGTCCCTTGTGTGGCGGGAGGGGACACTCCTGCTGTTGTTGTTTTGTTCTGGCACCTAGAGCGGGGGGCCCACTCCAGAAGTGTTATGACCTGGCAGTGTTTCATCAAGACCCCGTCCAAATGGATCCATGTCTTTGTCACTGGCATTCCTCCGTCAGTACCTGCCCACTCCCGGGAGCCCTCTCTCGGCTCTTTCCTCCACACGAAGGTTAGGCTGGTCCCAAGGGGAAGGAGATGGTCGCTGGCGCTGAGCCAATGGTTAAAGCATGGCCGCTGGGGGCAAGACAGATCTGGGCTTCGACTTCAGCTCCTTCTCGAGGTAGCTGTGTGACTTTGGATATGACACTGAACCTCTCTGAGCCTTGATCTTCTCATTGTATAAAGCGCCTACTTTGTTGGGTAGACAGCATCTGAGCTGAAGTGCTGATGTGTGCTCAGGGCCTGGTACAGAGTCTGACGAGTGGTGGTGGCTGTGGCAGGGAATACCAGCTGTCGGTACCATAGTCCTCTCTCATGGGCAGACACAGTCAGTCACTGAGGCTCTGTTTCTTGCCATAGCATTTGTCACAGACCTTCAAATCCCTAACCTATTTACCAACTTCTGTATCTCTTTGGAAGACGCAAGTCAGAATCCCCGCTGGGTCATGCCTGAGTCCCCCGTGGGGCATAGACCCCTGCTCAGGCCACCTGCCCTCAGGACCGGCCACGACTGAAAAGCCAAGGCCAACTTCTGCACAGTGGCCTGGTGACCGTCCTTGCAGCCCAAAGCAAACTCTTCCACAGGCCTTTCCCTGGTACATCTAAAACGTACCTGCTCCCAACTTAGCAAAATATAATAGTGGGTAAGGCCTTCTAGGGCAAGACAAAAAGCAGATGGTAAAAATAGGAGTTAGAAATGAACTGCCTTATTTCCAGGTGGTGGTCCCTTCCTCGGACCCAGAATCCCCGGTGTGGGTGGGTTCTCATGTGAGCGCATCTGTGAAACTCCAGCGGGAGTCAGGTTTGGGGGCTGCTTCTCTACTAGATGCAAGTGAGCTTGCATCTCATGGATGAGGAGGCATTTTATAAACGTGAATTGCTGTAACCATGTGAAGGGCTGCCTCATTTATCCAGATGATCTGGGTACGGGGGATGCGCTACCAATTGCCCTCACAAATAACGGAGGGATGACTGATCACTTTCAGCATCAAAATAACATTTACCACTTTGTTGGAAGTTCTAAAGCTTATCACACACTTTCCTGCCTCATTAAACAAAGTATGCTAAAAAATCATTTCTTCACTTCTCACTCAGGGCCATCATTATCAGCATCAACCATTACCCTGAGCTTTAGAACAATGATACTATTCATGAACCACTGAGGTATGGGATGATTCTCTTTTTTCTACCCAAATGATCCCAGAATTGAGAAGTGCTTTTGCCTGATTTTTACATTTATACGACGCTTTCTTCACTTTCCACAGTCACTTCTTGCCTGACACAAATTCCTTCTAATTTGCTGTTTCTAACCTTCCGTGAGTAGGAAAGCAAATTGTGCTTACTAGAATTCCATGTAAACCAAAAGCAAATAAGCTCTAAGTAAGGGCCAATGGGACTTTTTTCTGAGTAAGCAACTGAATGTTAGCACAAGGTCTTTGTGACGTCCACCTTGGTTAACAGAAGCCTATTACAACCTTCCACGGAGGAATGAGTTCATCTATTCCTCACGGTGTAATGAGCCTGCCCACTAAGATAAAGCTTCGACAATCAGAGACAGAGAGACAGAGGGAGGGATGGAGGGAAGAGAGGAGGGAATAATGAACACATGTGAGTGCTTAAAAGATGCTGGGCAGTGTTCTGGGGGCTTTGCCTGTTTGAGCTGGTTTCCCCCACAGCAGGCGCATAAGGGGGAATACTATTATTATACCCATTCTGTAGATGCTAACACTGAGGCACAGAGAAGATAAGTAAGACTGACCACTGGGGTGGGAGGATTGGGTTCTGGAGGGGTGACAGTGTGGCATTTACTGGTACAGGAATGGGTCCTGCAAGAACCCCAAGGATGTGGGGGCAGGGAGGGGTAGGAAGATGAGTGGGGCAGGGCACTCAGGGAACACCTCTTTGTGGTGGACACAGGGGAAGAGGAGCGGAGGGTGTCTCTCAATCGAGGGCCTTAGTCGCTCAGAGGTCTGCTTGGGACAGAGGAGAGTAGGGGAATGAAAGCCCATGGAGCTGGCAGGAGCTCTGGGGTGGCTCTGGTCAGCATCGCCTCCTGAGCACCAGCGGGACGGGGATGGAGCCTGCTGTCACCACCTGTGGGGAACTGACCCTTTTGCTGACAGGCCCAATTGTCTGCCAGGTTCTCCCATAAATATCAACAGCCTCTGGGTTAGCTGAGGGCCAAACAGCCCCTCTCCACAACCGCCCCTGCCAGGTAGGACACTATTTAAACAAGTCTTAGATAAAATTCAGCCAAATCTTTAATATTCATTAGCAAGCCTGCAGACACAGCCCCGTGAACAGCTCCCGCAGCTCCGGAAAGTCCCCATGTTGGCCCTCAGCCAGCACCTTACTTCTCAGGAGGCTGCAAAGATATTCTGGCCAGGCCTGTTTTGGACACAAGCAGCAGGAGTCCTCCATGAGGCAGAGCCTTTGGGACCCTCAAGGCACCCAACTTTGCCTGGGCCTGTGGGACTCTGCTACCTCATCATGCAGGAGGCGCAGCCTGGACAGTCTTCCCAACCGATCACTGAATTCAAACACCACTCAGGACACCAAGGAAAAATCGTTTCTTACATACCTTATGCTAATTAAGCCTCAGGTGTTGATTTCAAGGATACCTGGAAGGCAGAGTAGCTACCTATGGAATGTTGATTCCTGATTAGGATATTTCAAATGCTAAGCACTTACCCCTAGGGTGTGGACTGAAGTTCAATTGTGTCCACACTTCTTGCTGCAACCTTCATATGGAAATGTTTTAAAGTAAACGATCACAGGGACACGCCAGTGCTACAGGCTCAGGGGAGGGCTGGTCATTCTGATGTAAAGACAGGCAGTGAGGATGTTCAGGTAAGGAACCACCACCCAGTGTGGAGGCTTAGAGGTGGCAAAGCTAAACCAGGTTTGGGAGGTTCTAAATTTTACTCCTTGGGGGGCGCCTGGGTGGCTCAGTCGGTTAAGCGGCTGCCTTCGGCTCAGGTCATGATCCCAGGGTCCTGGGATCGAGCCCCACGTCCGGCTCCCTGCTCGGCGGAGAGCCTGCTTCTCCCTCTCCCTCTGCCTGCCACTCTGCCTGCCTGCTTGTGCTGTCTCTCTCTCTGTCGAATAAATAAATAAAATCTTTTAAAAAAAATAAATAGATAAAATAAATTTTACTCCTTGGGTTCCACCGGCTAGTGGACAGAGCCTGGGGCTAGGGCGGGGGTGGGGATGAGCAGCAGTAGGGCCAGTTATGACCCAAATAAGTGACACAGCTGTCTTTTGTCTTTACACAGAATCATGGACCTATAATGTGCTAATATGCATGGTGACTGGGAAGTGCTGCAACATTTCTCAAATGAAAGTATATGGCATCATTTGTCTACAGAGCACTTTATTTTTTTTTTTTACAGAGCACTTTAAAGGAACTAGAGTCTGAGAAAGATAATTTGAAAAATGCAGTATCAAAAAATATGGAGGATAAAGCTGGATCACACCAAGCTGCGAACACTGGCCTGTGGGCCAGAGAGGAAAAAGAAATGTACTTACTGGGTTAAGGTTTAAGATACCAAATGAATGGGTCTTCTTTTTTGGATGGAGAGAAAACAAACTGAAGTGTTCCTGGAGATGGAAAGAACTTTCCTCATAACTCCCTCACAATGAGCACCTGTGGGGGCAGCAAGTATGGCAAAGGAAGGTGAGCAGAGTGTAGAAAGTGTGTGGTGATCAAGCAAATCATGGGAAAAGATGAGAAACAAGATGCTGGGGCTTGAAGTCCAACAGGTGTCAGCATGCAGAGCCTTGATAAGAAGTAAGACAGTAATAAGTTGACACCAGAAGGCAGCAAATAGAATCTCTGAGAAATAGTTTGGGGAAGCTCAAGGGCAGACTCTGGAGAAGTGGTGCATCCTATCACCAAGACCCGGGCAGGCTAATCCTGCATGTGGGGACAGCCCTGGGGACAAGTGCCCACAGAAAATGGCCAGGAGAAAGGGAGACAGGATGCCCTGGAAGAAGGGTGCAAGGGATGGAAATGAAACTCTGGAGGAGAGAGTTGCGTGTGTTTCAAGGGAAACTACAATCTAGACCATTTCATGGTCCCAGAACCCATGCTACTGGCATTCTAGAAAAAAAACAGACCAGGGCGGGGGGGAGGTTGTGGCTGGGTGGCTCAGTCGGTAGGGCATCGACTCTTGATCTCAGCTCAGGCCCTTGATCTCAGGGTCATGAATTCAAGCCCCCCTCCCTGGGTGTGGAACCTACTTAAAAAAAAAAAAAAAAAACCAAAGCAGACCAAACTACTTCACTCCAATTATTTTACTTTATATCCTTGAGCCATAAACAATGCCAAAGTTTAAAATAACATTTAATGAATATGTTTGTGAAAAAGAAATGAATAGGAATAAAACCCACATATTCTTTAAATTTTTGAAACTTAAACAATGAAATTATCCTCCCAAAGGGACCTAGTGTCCCTTTTTTAATTTTAATATCTTCTTCCGAAAAGGCCAAAGACTTCCTTTGGCACTAAAATCCATCAAATAAAAATATTTGGCAATTCAGTATCATTCAGGATGCCTCTGGCTATAAGTAAGGAGACACTTATCTCAAATTGGCTTACCGGGTAAGCACATTTATTGTTTCACAAAACCGGCAGCCACAGCATGGTCCAGGCACAGCCATCCCCCGAGACAGTCTTGGCTTCGTGCCTCCACAGTGAATGGCTCCTACAGTTACATATGACAATGTCCTATGCAGAGGAACCACCTCACTTCTCCTTGTAGCTTTTTCTTAAATTGGAGGAAACTTTTATCAGAAGCCCCCAGTGAGCTGTCTCACAGCCTCTTTGGGGTCATACGTACATCCTAAGCTAATCATGAGAGCAAGGAGAATGAATGCCCTTAAACCAATCAGATCCACCCCTGGAGCTAAGGGTGGGTCAGTTTCTCATGGGATAGTTGCTGAGAAGAAAGACAGGGTACCTGAATAAACTGGGATTCCTGGACAGAAGGAGAGAGGAAATAGCCATTGAACAGACAACCAGGAACATTTACTATGAATGCCACATGCTAGTCACCACGGGGTACAAAGCTGTAAGTCACAGACTGTTCTCTCAAAACATTTCACAGTGTGGTTGGGGAAAAGCATAGATGCATAATAATGTAAGAGAATTATAATACACAAGGCAATGTATGTTAAAGTACCAAATACAATGCATTCTACCAAACAAAATCCAAGACAGATTTATCCTAAACCGAACTCTGTTCTACTGGAAACTGAGTCATAGGAGACTGGAGTTTTATGAGAATGCAGATATTACCTAATTAGATATCATAATCGGCTTTGTGCTCCTTAGAGAAAGGTGTTCCATTAGAGGTTGTAATATAATAAATAGATTAAAATCCAAGGCTCTTTTCACAAACATATTCTCTTAAATGACTTAGGATAATGCTCCACAGGAAAGCAGAAAATACAAAGTAAAATGTTTGCAGAAAGTTACCCATGCTGAGGCTCTGTAGATAAGCTCTTTAGAAATACATTCACAGATCCAGACTTCATTGATACCGCCGCTTTCAGCTATATAAATCTCAGCTTACAAGTGAAGTAAAGACTGACAGGTTTTTAGAAAAACTGTTCTATTTACATATCAGTGAAGTGAGAATTAGTGAGATTCTGCTGTAATGTCTAATTAGGATTAATTAGCTAATGTTCTCCAAGCACTGAGCACGGATGAAATTTAGCACAAGGTTGAATTGTACTATAGTAGAGAGGCTGAATATTAATTCTGTTCAAAAACATTCAACCAAGTTATATTTGCAGAAACTCTCTGCTTCAGGAGGTGATGCCTGGGGTATCCTAGACTTAGCGGCCCACTTCCGAAGAAGAAAGAATGGAATGGGTTAAAGGGTACCTTTACAGAGGAAAAGCCCGGGAACACCTCTTCAACCAAATGATCAAGGTTAACGTCATCTGCGATGTCTGTAGATGTCACATACCCCCCCTGAGATGCTGTGATGAGAAGGGTATTTCACTGCTGTGGGGTTTTTTTCCAAAAATCCATAACCCCAGGCTGGTCATGAGAAAAACATCAGGCAAACCCAGACTGGTGGACATGCCACATGGTAATGGGCCAGAGCAGCACTCTTCTAGACGGCCAAGGTCATGGACAAACAAGGAAAGCCTGAGAAACTGTCACAGACCAGAAGAGACTAGGGAGGCATGACAACTAAGTGGGATGCCATACCCTGGACTGAATCCTGGAACAGAAAAGCAGACGTTAACAGAAAAGCTGGTGAAATCCAGAGAAAGTGTGGTGTTCAGTTAAAAAAAAAAAAAAAAGTGAGCTTCAGGCATAAATTATGAAGATAAAGGTGTGTGGACATTTTTTAAATCAAAGCTATCCATTAATTGATAACATGATAATATCAAGTTTACTTATGACTCTGTCAAAACACACAGTAATTATTAATTTTTTTTGTTTTGTCTTAGAAGTTTATGAAAGGATTTGTTCTCGGTGAGGCTATTGCTCACTGTTGAGAGAACTACCCAGGGATTATTTAATGTGTGAAAATGCAAAGACTTGGACAAATAGAGACGCACTAGTAAGAAGTGTTGGTTAGTGAATGAAGCAGTGCACAATTCGTTTGGGATTCTCCTCCCGATATAAGTGATGTGATCAAGCTGTAAACTCCTGGAGGGCAGGAGCTATTTCTTACTCATTTTTGTAACCATCACAGTGCTTGGCATGCAGTAGATGTTTAATATTAAAGTCAGTTGACTGGGTTTAGAAGATCAAGTTTCAAGGTCTAACAAATATTTCTCAGAGGTTTCAGCCTGGAGGGGAGGGGAGTGACGAATGCGGGAGGGGGCCTTGAAGGATGAAGGACCAAGGGTGAATTTTCAAAACACAGAGGGACTGGAAAAGTTGTTTTATGGTCCCAAACCCCATTACTGGGATTTTTCCTTTCGAGCTCAGCTTCTTGAAGGAGCTGCGGTGATGGCTTTAACAGGCAGTGCTCCCTAATGTCACACAATTTTTATACATTTTTAGAGCTCTAACAACTTCATTATCTCATTAACCAATAATCTTGACATAAAGAAACAGCATTAATCCCAATTTTCAGATGAGGACTTCGCAGCCAAAAGAAGTTAAGTGTGTATACAATGCTGAACCATGGATAGAGCTGCAGGAAAAACCCAGGTTTGCCTTCTCAAAACCAGCAGAAGTATTAGGCACCTCCCCCGTATGTAGCAGGACCCTATGTCCTGTGGGTGCCTCCCAATCCAACATGTTCTCATGTCTTCTTTCTGTTTGACTTTAAGGCCAATTTGACAGACTATTAAAAGAGCAGATCATTAAAAGTTCTAAATAAGAATTATAACTCGCGGGCGCCTGGGTGGCTCAGTTGGTTAAGCGACTGCCTTCGGCTCAGGTCATGATCCTGGAGTCCAGGAATCGAGTCCCGCATCGGGCTCCCTGCTCAGCGGGGAGTCTGCTTCTCCCTCTGACCCAACCCCCTCTCATGCTCTCTCTCTCTCTTTCTCTCTCTCAAAAATAAATAAATAAAATCTTTAAAAAAAAAAAGAATTATAACTCGCCATCTAGAACTTTCTAGTTAATTAAATGCTCCATGACAGCTCCCTGTGGGATGTGAAACCTGGGATGTGAAACCAGGACCTATGCTTTGCTCTAGCAAAATTCCCTGAGGCCACTGGTCTAGAAAGAAGATGAGCAGGATGGAGTCATGACTTTAGTGCAGGTGAGCATTATCCAGGGCTGGCCATTAGGCATGGGCATCAGCTTTTAGTGTTTCTACTTGGTAAGACTGGATCTGCCTCTGAAGTGAGTTATCACCGGCCTATGCCACCCATTTCTAAGGGACTCTTCCCCTGGATTTGTGGTATGTACAAAGCCTGGTATAAAGGTTAGTAAAGAAGAGTCCCAGTCTGGTCCAGATGACCTCTTCTCTCCAGATCAAAATATGCCTTTGGTAAGAATGGACTGACTGACTAAAGGGGGCATGAGAAAATTTTCTGGGGTGACTCACTATTCTTGGGTGTCTTGACTGATGACTTGATGGCTATATGGGTGAACATGGTCATCAAAACTCATTGACCTAAATACGTTAGATCTATGTAAATTCTACCTCAATGTTAAAATAGTAATAATGGGGCGCCTGGGTGGCTCAGTCGTTAAGCGTCTGCCTTTGGCTCAGGTCATGATCCCAGAGTCCTGGGATCGAGTCCCACATTGGGCTCCCTGCTCCTTGGGAGCCTGCTTCTCCCTCTGCTTGTCTCTGTCTCTCTGTCTCTCTGTCTCTCTCTCTCTCTCTCTCTCTCCCCCTGTCTCTCATGAATAAATAAATAAAATCTTTAAAAAAAAAAAAATAGGGCGCCTGGGTGGCTCAGTTGGTTGGGCGACTGCCTTCGAGTCAGGTCATGATCCTGGAGTCCCAGGATCGAGTCCCGCATCGGACTCCCTGCTCGGCGGGGAGTCTGCTTCTCCCTCTGACCCTCCCCCCTTTCATGCTCTCTCTCTCTCATTCTCTCTCAAACAAATAAAATCTTTAAAAAAATAAAAAAATAAAAAATAAAAAAAATAAAATAGTAATAATGACATCTGAAATTGAACATGCGAAGATGTACTCTCAACAGTGACGAGTGTTTTGGGGCCGTTAGCCTCATGACCTGCACATTCCACTTCTATTAATGTGGCTTGAGACCGAGGTATGTTTGTGTGTGTGCGGGGAGTGGGGGGTTCAGCATCATCACATTCTTTGCCATTTATGGAATTTGTGGCTAACGATAACTGTCAAATCTCTCTTCCTTTGAGGCAGGAATTGCTACCAAGCAGTGCTTCCCCAATCTGACTTTATGACACTGATACCTGTTTTGGAGATAGGACAGAAGCATGCACCTCATGGATAACTGATGCTATTTAAGGAACTCTTTGAGCTTTGGTGTGTGGAGAGAGGCCTGGAAGGCTGGGCCTGGAATGAGACCTGGAGATCATGAGAGCCGTTCCCTCACTGTGCCCAGTTGCTCCTTCATAAACAGGGTCTCCCACAGGAGTCCTGCAAGAAATTTCTGCTCTGGTATGATGCTCCTTAGGGGCGTGACCTGGGTTGAGCTATTCTAAGAGGATTAACCAGAGACAGATCAAGTCAATTAGGGTCAAAGCATCAAGCAGAAGAAGCAAACCAGGGATCAGGCATAGTGTATGTAGCACAGGAGCTAAGAGCTCAGATTTTGGCATCAGATCAGATCAGGATTTGAATTCCAGCTCCATCCCTTACTGACCATATGACCTTGGACAAGTCATTTGACCTCACTGTACCTCAGATCAGCTCATCTATAAAATGGGGATGATGGCAGCACCTATCCCATGGAGTTGTTCTGAGAATTAACTTGGTATAAGTATGTGTAACGTTCTAGAGGAGTGCTTGGCACTAAGTACTATTTAGTTGTAAGCTATCATTATTATTTATAGCATTACTCTCCTGAAATACCACCTTTGTTTATCTAAGTTCTATTCATTCCTTCAAGGGCTATGTATAGACCCACTTAGACAAACAAAGGAAGTATTTCAGAAAGAAGCACTGCTTGGTAGCAATTCACGCTTAAAAGGAAGAGAGGCTTGGCAATTTTCATTAGCCACGAAGTTCATAAATGGCAAGAGCGTAATGAAGTTTCTGCTGTAAAAAAAAAAGCTAATGCAACTTCAGGCCACCTTAGTAGAACTAGAAAGTTTAAATCATGGGAATAACAGCCCCAAGGCACTTTAATACTGTTGAGAATAAATCGTAACGTATTCAATTTCAGATATCACTATTATTTTTTAATATTGAGGTGGAATTTACATAGATATTATTAATGAGTTTTGGTGACCATGTCTGCACATATAACCACCACCCAAATCAAGATACAGAATGTTCCTGTTACCCCTAAATATCTCCTCATGCCCCCTTCCAGCCAATTCCCATCCATTCCAGACAGAGGCAATGACTGTCATGATTTCTATCACCATATATTAGTTTTGTCGGCTCTTGAACTTTATTTAAATACAATCATTTAGGAAGTACTTTATTTTTCTGGCTTTTTTTTTTCACTTACTATTATGTTTTTGGGATTCTGTCTCATGTTACCTGTATTTCCTTTATTTTTATTGCTAAGTATTATTCCATTTTCCATGATCATATCACAATTTCTTTACCCATCCTCTGCTGATGGTGCTTGGGTTGATTCCAGATTGGGCCTATCATGAACAAAGCTGCTGTGAACATTCTCATGAGTCTTTCTACAGACATATGTTTTCATTTCTCTTACATAAGGATCTAACAGCGAAATAGGTGGGCCATGGAGTAGATGTAGGTCTAACTTTATGAGAACTGCCAAACCAGTTCTCCAAGATAGTTCTATCATCTTACACTCCCACCAGCATTGTTCAAACATCCCACAGGTTCCATATTCTTGCCAACATCTGATATTGCCAGTCCTTCTGATTTTAGCTATTCTTGCAGTGATGAATAGTATCTCATTGTGGTTTTAATTTGCATTTCCCTTACAACAAGTGATGTAACCTCCTTACTGGCCATGTGTATATCTTCTTTTGTCAAATATCTGTTCAAGTCTTTTGCCCATGTTTTCCATTGGGTTGTTGGTCTTTTATCATTGACTTGTAGGAATTCATTAACTATTACATATTAAGTCTTACTTATTTATATGTGTTCCAAGTATTTCCTCCCAGTCTATAGATTCCCTATGCACATTCTTAGTAACATCTCTTTGCGAAAAGAAATGTCTCATTTTGATAAAGTCCAATATATTCTGTTTTCTCTTATGATTAGTGTTTTTAGTGTCCCAATCTCTGACTAATCCGCAATCACAAAGATATTTTCCTGTTTTCTTTATTTTTTTTTGAGAGAGAGAAAGAGAAGGGAGAGGAGGGAGAGGAGGGGAGAGGGGCAGAGGGAGAGGGAGAGAATTCTAAGCAGGCTCCACACTCAGTGCTGAGCTGGAGGCAATGCTCAATCTCACCATCCTGAGATCATGATGACCTGAGCCAAAATCAAGAGTCAGATACTCAACCGACTGAGCCATCCAGGCGCCCCTCCTATGTTTTCTTCTTCAAGTTTTCTGTTTAGCTTCCACATTAATTCTATGATCTAACTCATTAGTTTTGATATGTTCAGTGGAATCAGGGTCAAGGTTCATCTTATTAACAGGAAGACTTTTTTTTCCAGCACCACCTGTTAAAAAGCCCTTCTTGTTGAACTGACTTCACATCATTGTCAAAAATCAATTAATTATAGATGTGTGGGTCTATTTGCAGACTCTATTCTGTTTCATAGATCTATTTGTCTTTCTTTATGCGGGTATCATACTATCTTTGTTACTGTAACTTTATAATAAGTCTTGAAATCAGGATGAGTCCTCTAACTTTTTCTTCTTAAATATCATTTTGCCATTTTAGATTCTTTGCATTTTCATATACACTTTGAATTAGCTTGTCAATTTCTTCAAATGAGCCTGCTAAAGTTTTGATAGGGATTGTGTGGATCTACAGATCAATTTGGGGGGAATGAATATAATTGTCATTGGAGCTGAATAGTTCCAACAATGAATCAGGGAGTTTAGAATTAGTCCCATTTCACAAATGGAGGACCCTCTGCTCAGAAAAACCAATAAAGTAACTGCTCAAGTATATATGGCTAATAAGTAAGGAGGCTGAGATCCCAGTGCCAGTGGGTCTGACCTTAAATCTCAGGTGCTCTTTACCAGGCTGTCCAAAATTGGCATGCAACCAGAGGAAGCACCTGGAGCACAGAAATCATGCCACAGGAGAAACTGCTGGAAGAACTAAAGACTGCCAGCCTGAAGAAGAAAAGATAATGAGAAGACATGATGGTCTGTCTGAAAATAATTTAATGAATCATCATGTGAAAGGCCCTGGAGTAGAAACTGCAAGGGGCCAACTTTGGTTCAAAAAAACTTAATGACCAGAAATGTCTTAGAGAGGCAGCAAAGCTGGTGGTTAGGTACACAGACTAGGGAGACGGAGACAGGCTGCCTGGGTTCCAATCCCATCTCTGTCACTTACAGGCCGTGTGGCCTTGGGCATGTCACTTAACTTCTCTGTCTCTCAGTTTCTTCATCTGTAAAATAGGGATAAAAATTGTCTTGGATCGGGTGCCTGGGTGACTCAGTCAGTTAAGCGTCTGCCTTCGGCTCAGGTTGCGATCCCAGGGTCTTGGGATCAAGTCCGGGCTTCCTGCTCAGCAGTGAGTCTGCTTCTCTTTCTACCCTTCCCCCTGCTCATGCTCTCTTTCTCAAGTAAGTAAATAAAAAAATCTTTTTAAAAAAATTGTCTTGGATCAATGGCCTAGTAATCATAAAGGACTCATGCCAGCATCGGGTACACAGCAGGTGCCAAGTAAGGGTCAATGAGTCAAAAACCGAAATGGATGGGAGGACCAGCCAGGGCATTCTAACTTTCTCAAAGTGTTCCAAAAATGTCTGAATTGCCATCTATTCTGGTAGCTACAGAAAAGATGCTTGCATTACATGAAAAGTCGGAGTACGTAGTCTCTGAGGTTCCTTTTTTTTCAGTTATAAGATCCAATGATTCTAAGTCAATTCCTTCAAAAGTTATGAAGAGGGGCGCCTGGGTGGCTCGGTCGGTTAAGAGACAGCCTTCGGCTCAGGTCATGATCCCAGGGTCCTGGGATCAAGCCCCACGTCAGGCTCCCTGCTTAGAGGGGAGTCTGCTCCTCCCTCTGCCCTTGCCCTTGCCCCTGCCGTGTTCTCATCTCTCCCTCTAATAAATAAATAAATATTTTTTAAAAAGTTATGAAGACAACAACAGGCATGACCACCCTCTTGCCTCCATCAATCAATACGTTCTCTCTTTATTCAATCAGTAAGTGCCCACCTTGCCTGGAAACAAACGCCTCTAAGGGATGTGAGGAAGTCTAAACCACACTGTGTCCTCAGGCACACACAGGTGATGGAGAGGAAGAGGAGATGGACACCAACAGGAGGAGTTAGAATTAATTTGCATACAACATGAGTTGGTAGCTTCTGCTGGTCTGAGGGCCTGCGTCTTTGGTTCACTTGTTGAGATCTATCAAAGTCCACGGTGAGGGGGAATGGCATTCTTCTGACTCAGAGAGACTGGGTGTTTTTGTCCTCAGTTCCACGTGGGGGACTGTTTCTTCTCCAGCCCCCGTCTTCAGAGATTTCTATCTGTTGAAAGCTTACTGCCCC
Organism: Callorhinus ursinus; assembly: GCF_003265705.2. Taxonomy (NCBI): domain Eukaryota; kingdom Metazoa; phylum Chordata; class Mammalia; order Carnivora; family Otariidae; genus Callorhinus; species Callorhinus ursinus. Next base: position 23,388,329 of record NW_027397073.1, read on the forward strand.
TCAAGTATTCCCTGCTCCAAATACGGAACCAAGCAGTTTCCCTATGGGAATGATCGGGCATGTCCTTGAACCCTTTCCTGGTCCTTTCTTCATCTTCAACTCTTGTGGACCTCTAGCGTTTTCCCAGCCCCATTTCGTACTCCTGACAGACGGGGGGCTGCAAGCCTTAAAAACACTCTCATTCCTGAGTCCTTTCCCTTTCTTTCGTTGCCTTCTATCCACTGGCCCCCCTTAAAAATGAGCTGCTTCATTAATTTCCCAGGCCATTTTGGCAGACTACAACCATCCCTGCTCTGGAAGAGGCTGCTGCATTTCTCACGACTCTGGCAGCAGAGACCACACTTGTCCTTCACAGAGGAGAATCAACCTCAGCATTTTAGGAGGTGCTCATTATGAGCCCTGTGGCCTGAGAATCAAACCATCTCTCCCAAGTGTGATGACACACTGGAGAAGCTCCTGGAAATCAGGAGTAAGGGTCAGATATCAGAAATATTTGAGCTCCAAACCATGTGCTGCCATTTACCAGATGTGTCACCTAGAGCACCTCACTTCATCTCTCTGAGCCTCCTTCCTCCTCTGCTAGGAAAGAATGGTGAGAGCAAGACCTCTAACATTTACCTGCTCCTTATGCTTCCTCTTCGGACACATCAAAGAGATACTGCAGATAAAATGTTTTGTAAACCACAAATGCCCGAAACAAATATAAGGCCTGTTTAATGATGCTGCCCTTGGCCACACTAGATGGATAAACCAGCAACAGTGCATGTTCTGGGGTAACCAAATTCTGCATTGTCACCTAGGCCAGCATGATGCATCTTCATCAATTTCACTGGACCCTAAATTTTACTGGGTGCCAAAAGAAATGTCTTAAGTCAACATGACTGTGGCCAGATACAGGAGCACCCACAACAGGCAGGATTAAAGGAAGGACATAAAATCCAAAGGTTCCAGTTTCTGTGGTATTATTAATTAGTAGTGGGATCTTCTCTGTATCTCTTGTTCCCCAGACTCTCCCACTGAATAGGGTTGCTATGAGGTCAAGTCCTAATGAGAAATAATCTACTACGTTATAAATACAGTGGACAATATTATTAGGATGGTTTTACAGATTCATCCATGAAGAACCAGAGACTCATTTCCCTATGGTTCCACCGAATCCAAAGCCAGCAAAGGTCAGGCCAATTATGGTACCAATAAGAGTTTGAATAAGCATTATCACTTTTATTTTTTTTAAATTCCAGTACAGTTAACATACAGTGTTCCATTAGTTTCAGGTGTACAAAACTATGATGTCAACAATTCCACACATTACTCAGCGCTCGTCATGATACGTGTCCTCTGAGTTCCCTTCACCTGTCTCAGCAGGATCACTTTTAAAAAAGAAAAACTTAATCAAGGAGAGAGCCCTGATTTTGACCTCTAGTGTCAAGAAGAATAGGTTCATTAAAAGCATAAAAGACACAGTTTTTATGGTTACTCCCACGCAGAAGTTACTGGCTTGCCAAGGAAGGGAACTGACCCATCCTGAGCGCCCATGATATGCTGAGCTCCACGCTCTGGGGGACCAAACCTACCGTCCAAACCTGAACACTTATGAGAGTAAAGGAGACACATTAATTATGCAAGGACGACACAGTGTACTGAACCCACCGTACCAGATGCATTGCCTCCCATTCCTGCACAGCTCAGAGCAGAGCTCTGAAGAATTCCAAGGACAAGAAAATCACTAATCCACACTAGAATTTTCCCATATGGTATGACATTATTATTCCATTCCAACGCTCTGTTTACCTTTCAGCTCTAATTTTAGCACAGCAGAAGAGCCCATTAGCTGCTACTGAGCAAGTGTCTTCGTTAACTTGTGCGAGGTGTTCTGGGCTGGGTCCACAGGACTGCGGATGGAGCCGGGAATTCTCCTACTTCCTGATTAGCTTTGACCCAAGTGGGCTTCACAGAAGTACTTCAGCAGCGGAGGTGAGAGATGCCTTTAGCCCTCTCCTACGTGCTGCTCTGGGCCATGCGTGGATGAGCTCAAATCCCCATCCAGAGAGAAAGGTACTATCGGGGCTGGGTAAAAATGTGTTTCCTGGTGGTCCCTCCACTAGCTGCAAATAGCAAGTTTTCTGCCACTAATTGAAATTCAAGTTAAAAACACCCGTCTTTTTGTCTTAACTTCATGACCAACGCCATGATTAAGCTACTAATAGATGCTCTAGTGACAAAATTGCTCCCTCCTCATCATAGCTGGTCATCCCGCCCTGGACATTAGGACAAGCTTCTTACAGGCTGGAAGCGTGGAAGAGAAGGAAAAACACTGAAATGGAGGGCATAGGTCTGGCTTTGCCACTGCTTTGCCATTCTGGGACTTCAAATCTCCTTCTTTCTACAAGGGAGTAATCTTACTCAGTGTTATCTTAATGGAGTTGCCATGAAAATGATAGGCAATAATCCGTATGAAGACTCTCTGAAAAGAACAAAAAGTTCTACAAATAAATTGCCCATGCAGATTTGCAGGTGAGAGGACAACCACACAGAACAAGAAAAGCACCAGTTTGAATTCTCTGTTAATTGCAATTTGAGGTCCTATACCCCATGTTCTCAATGCAATTAGGAGCCAAGAAAAGCCTGCTCAGGAAGAATGGGGTCGGATGAATGGACTGAAACAAAAAGAGAGGATCATTTCCCAGCTACGAGCAGTTGGAGAAGTGCACTAACCATGTTATTTGGATTTGAAGGGTAATTTGGTTCCAAAAGGCTCTGGATGCACCATTATCATGACACTTAGAATTCATATTTTTCTACCATCTAACAGGCTACCTTTATGGTCATTTCTCCAAATTTTGCCTCTATCCATAAATGTCTGTCTGAATTGAGTTTGGGTTAGATGCATCAAGTAATTTTTAGGACCAAGGCCATGATTCCTGAGACTATAGGGAGTCCCAGAGAGGAGCCCAATGGGGGCCTGGACTGGCAACCAGCCAGAGGACCCATGTTCTAGGGCTGCTCCACAACCATATGTTCATGTTGGGCTGAACTTGCTGTTCCCAAACACTTCATGTACACTTGGTGTATTTAACAGATGGTCCTCTTTGTATCTAGTGATGGTACACAGTAGTAAAAATGTTTTGTTTCTCTTAGCAAGTGGACACATGAATGTTACTGTGGTTGACAAGACTCCTAATCAGGCTACCAACCACTTCTCCCAACACTGTATGTGCATGCCACCCACCCACCAAGAGGTGGAGTCTCTTTCTCCCTGTGAGGCTGGACTGGCCTTATGACTTACTTTGACCAACAGAAGGTGGTGGAAACGATGTTTATTCCAGGACTTTTGAGCCTGGGTCCTAAGAGAACTGGCAACTTCTGCTTCCTCCTTCTATGCAGAAGCCTGGCTACCCTGAAACCACCGTGCTGTGAGGAAGCCCAAGCCAGACCCAGAAAGAGATCACACGGAGGAGCACGGAGGCACGAGACATGCGAGTGAAGCCTTCTCAGACCTTCTGGACCAGCCCAACACGGTCAGCAGCTGAGAGCAGCCAAACGAGTCATCCCATTTGATACCACATGCAGCAGAAGAATCACCCAGCCAAGCACTGCTCAAATTATACAATTGTAAAAAATAATAAGTCACTGTTGTGTTAAGACGCCAATTTTGGGGGTGGTTGGTTATACAGCAGTAAATAAATGAAATGGCAATGTGTCTTCATTCTACCACAAAAAGAGCACTCAGAAATATTGACATAAATGACATCATCAGCTATCTAGACAGAGAATTCCAAACCCTTCTATGTAGCAAATAGCTAAAATCTTTTATTTAGCAGCAGTCCTGAGAAGTCAAATAGTCTTTCATGTGCTCCTACTTCCCACTTGGCATGATAAACACTCTTTGGAAGTTTTCTACCATGCCTTCATGCAGGGGCTACACCTAATGGGATACTGGAAGGCTCTGGTGGTAGAGACTTGAGTAGCCTGAGCTCCAGCTCTCACTCATGACCTTGTGAATTACTCCAAACTTTGGGCAAGGTATTCACTCTCTGCAGTCTGTTTCCCATCTATGACATGGAGGTAATAACACCGCTCCTGGGGCACCTGGGTGGCACAGTCGGTTAAGGGGTTAAGCATCCGACTCTTGGTTTCGGCTCAGGTCATCATCTCACAGTCGTGACAGCAAACCCCGCGTCAGGCACCATGCTCAGCGTGGAGTCTGCTTGAGTTTCTCTCTCCTTCTCCCTCTGCCTTTACCCCTTGCATTCTCTCTCTCTCTCAAATAAGTAAATAAATCTTTAAAAAGGGGGTGCCTAGGTGGTTCAGTCTGTTGAGCGTCTGCCTTCCGCTCAGGTCATGATCCCGGGATCATCTGAGATGGAGCCCCATGTGTGCTCCCTGCTTAGCGGGGGACCTGCTTCTCCCTCTCCCTCTGCTGCTCCCCCCGCTTGTGCTCTCTCTCTCTCTCTCTCTCTCTCTGTCAAATAAATAAGATTTAAAAAAAAGAAAGAAAGAAAGAGGGCGCCTGGGTGGCTCAGTTGGTTAAGCGACTGCCTTCGGCTCAGGTCATGATCCTGGAGTCCCGGGATCGAGTCCTGGATCGAGTCCCGCATCGGGCTCCCTGCTCAGCAGGGAGTCTGCTTCGCCCTCTGACCCTCCCCCCTCTCCTGTGTTCTCTCTCTCTCTCATTCTCTCTCTCTCAAATAACTAAATAAAATCTTTAAAAAAAAAGAAAAAAAAAGAAAGAAATCTCAAAAAAAAAATCACCTCTCCTATTTACTCCGTATAGACTTCTTGTAGTAACCAAATGAGGTAGAGTATGTTAAATGAGCTTTAAAAGTACAATGCAATTTTTCTACCAGCTGACATTTCATAACTTTATTTTTTCAGATTGGCATTTTTACAGTAAACATCATGAAAAAGAGAAAGAGAAGGCACAGCCCCCCTCATGACCTTAGAACAGACTTCCAAGATGGTACCCAATGTATGGCAACCTTCCTTCCAGGACAAACAGCAGTTGGGATCGGGATAAAAGCAGCTTGCACTCGCCAGCCAAAGTTTGAAGACAGTCCCCTTGGACATTTGGCCAAACTCTCTAGCAAACGAGTTCCAGGTGGCCATGTCATTAGCAAAATGTTTGGGACAGCACTCAGGGAGGCATTCGGATTGTGTCTCTCTGGACAGCATTTCTCTTCCCCTGACCAGCAACGAGGGCAAACATGGACAGTGGGTCACGCCCCCTCCTTTCTGCTCTTACCCGCCCTTCTGATCTGAAGCAGGCTGCCAGCTCCCCATCCTGCAATCTGTTCTCGTAGCTACCGTGTTGGTCTGAAGCAGCAAAAGCCACCTGGAAATGGGTGACCTATAAATCTTGATGTCATTACCTCAGAGCACAGACTGCTCACTGACGCTGGTCATTAATCTGGACCCCTGCCTTCCCCAACAGCAGCCCACTCAAGGCTTCTGGGGGAGCCTCTAACTCAGCCAATGGTGAGACCCCACAGCCTGAGAGGAAGGGGCACAACAAGGGAGACAGAGCCTACGAAAATCTCTGTTAGTCTCTCCGGGTCATGATGAGACCTAGCGGAATCAATTTCCTCAAGAGCCACTTGTTGGAGATGTATCAATTACAGTGTGATGAACAGCCCTACCAGGGGAAACCACATATCAAATTTTCATTACCAGACGAGGTGAGAAGTACCACAAGTGAAATCCGTCAGTGTTGATTCTTCTCGAAGATGGGCCAGGACAGATGAGAACTTGCTCCCACCAACACCTTCTTATTGCACTCGTCCCTACTGAACAATTAGCTCCGCGCGGCCCTCTTCTGCATACACAACTTCATTCTGCAGGCACAGTTCATTCACCACTGCGGTGGGCAAGGAGGGGGTCTGACCTGTTTCAGAAACCCTGTGCCTCCATAATGCCCAGCACTGGCGCCATTTTGAGGGTACTGTGAATTTAGGAGACTGGCCTGGGTAAGCCTCCAAACCGAAAGGCTGGGGGGCTGGCCTCTGACTCAGGTTTGTAATCTGTTCTCAAAGTAGGAGCAGGGGAGGGATGTGTGACTCCCAGGTAGAACCAAGAAAGAAAAACCCAGAGCTCCCCAAAAGATATACAACCCACAGCAGACCTCATTCAGGCTAAGTAGGTAAGACTGCCCCACTCCCTTCCACACAGGTCCTTCATGGCTCTCCTGCTTCAAGGTTGCCCCTGACATTTATTTTAACTTACTTTTCCTTGAGAAACAATCTGAGTCAGGGGAACAAAGAGTGATGGCCTGGTTCCACATACAAGCATACACAGGACATGTTCAAAGAGCCAGTGAAGGCACCCATTGGAAACGGCTCTGAAAAGCTGGAAATACTGAGCAGAGGCAGCGGGTGATGCAAGGACAAGGTGACATAAAGGTCACGCCCCTGTGGTCTTGTCACTTCCCAGGGGAACTCCCGTGACAGCCTCCTGTGTCTCCTGCAGATGCACGCTCCCGCCAGGCCATTTCCCAACTCGTAGGCAAATCTGATCATGTACTCTCCTGCATGAAACCCCCCAGTGAAATGCCTTGCTTTCAGATCAGCCCAGACTCCTCCAGGGGGAGGACCAGCACTGAGATCCGGCCTCTGCCTCCTTATCCAGGCTAAGCTCTCTCCCCATCAATCACCCTAAACCACGTGTGCTCCCCACGCCAGCCTCACTCATGTTCTCTTTCACCTTTGCCCGCACTGCTCCTGGAACACTGCCCCACGCTCCTCACCTGGCAAACCCCTACTCATCCTCCAAGGTTCCACCCCAGGCACCACCTGCTCCCGGAAGCCACCCCTGAGCCACTCTGCCCTGCACGATCCACGGAAGCCCCAGGCGGGGAGGTCATTTGAACTCCTGATCTTGTGACCATTAGGTACATTCGCAGCCATCCAATGTCCTTTCCCTAAACAACACAGGTGCCATCTGTGTCCTTCCTTCGAAGGGCAGTCCCCAGGCCAGCAATCAGCACCACCCCAGAAGGTGTTAGACATGCCAATTCTGGGGCCCCACCCTAGTCCTACTGAAATCAGAGAACCTGGGTGTCGCCCCAGCAATCTGTAGTTTAACACTTCTCTAAGGGACTCCGATGCACACTCAAGTGTGCAAGCCAGTACCCGGGGAGCCTTCCAAGACCATTTTAAGAGCAGTTCAGATTCTGCTCCGTAAGCAGCTACGGTGAACTCTCTGCCTGGCAAGTTCCCCTTCTCTGGGATGGTGGAGCCTCTCCACGGCTGAAAGCAGCTGCATTCACTGGGGCCAGATGCGGAAATACTTCCCCTCCCTGTACCCCTTGGACTAAACAAGAATCACCTAGGGAACCAAGGAAACCAGGCAACTCATGCGCTCTGTGCTTCAGGAAGCTCTCACTAACCCTGAGCAGTGGGCGGGCTCTCCCTGAGGCTTGCTGCACTGGACGGAGTTCACCTCAGGCTAAACCCAGGGCTGGAGCACCTTGCTCCTACAGAAGCCAGTTGCTGGTTGTTTTTCTCCAAAGGACAGTGTGAGACACATCAGGAGTATGACAGGCAGAGCGGCCACTCCTATGACAGGTAGATAAAATGGAGCAGAGCAATTAGGAAGCCCCTGGCCGTTGATTTGGGCTGAAAGGTCCACTGGTAGCCACAACAAAGGCTACGGTGGTGAGCTGAATGTATCAGGTTTTGCTGCCCACTCCACTGCAAGTCACTGCATAACATATCCAAGCCTACAGAAATGTCCAAAGAACCAGAAATAGGCTTTTTAGCACTGACTTCTCTCATAAACCCTTCCATCTAGCTTTCATTTCCTACTTTATTTTTATTGAACACCTGCTATGCACAAGGTTAGCCAGGTCTCATTCACCCGTGGATTGCAACCTTAGCTGCATACGAGAATCATATGAGGAGCTCTGAAAAAATTCTGATGTCTAGTCCAGAGACCAGACCAATTAAACCGGAATCTCTGGAGTCAGACCCAGGCATCAGGATTTTAAAGATTCTCCAGGTGATTCCAATGTGCAGCCAATTTGGGGAACCATGGTTTTAAATATTGATGTCTGGATCCCACCCCAAACCACATAAATCAGTTTTTAGGGCTGGAGCCTGGGCATGTATGTGTAACACACACACACACGTGAATGGAATTTTTAGAGACATCCATTATCACGACGCCCTTTACAGCCCTGCCTACAGGAATTAATGCCTTCTAGGACTGTACAGAAGGTCCATGATTCATAAAAATGGCATTCTCACTAGTGAATCCTATCCTCAGGGCTCCCATAGTCCTCGCACTTTGGTGGGGTGTCCCTACTCAGCAGGGAGCCTGCCTCTCCCTCTCCCTCTGCCCCTCCCCCCACTCATGCTCTCTCTGTCAAATAAATAAAAAATAATAAAATCTTTAAAAAAAACTCCTCGTTTCACAACTTTGACGCTGTGTGCCTTGATTTGCCCAACAAGTGAGGGTGATTTTTTTACTCTACAGCAAATGAATGTGGTTGGGATACTTATCATCTAAAGGATTCCTAGTGGAAATGCTGATGTTTATACAGCAAGTGTGTTTTAAAAGAGGTAAGCCTGCAAAATCACTCATTAAAACTTGGAAAATTAAGCTCAACACCTCTTCTTCTTTTTCAGATTACCTCTGCACAGTTGCTGTTTTAATTTAGTGTGACCTATTTTTTTTTTTTGCCAGCATTGACCATTCATCTACATGCCTGATGACCAAGAGAATTATTCTCTGTAATTACTGTTGCATCAGGAGGAGGGCTGGGCTGGAAGTTAAGAGAAGTGGGCCCTGGGTCCTACGTCACCTCAAATTCCCTGTGTAATCCAGAAGAAGTTATTTGATCTTCAGGTTCTTCATTTATAAAACAAGAGAATAAGTCCTCGCAAGGATGGTTTTCTTCTAGGTCAAACATCATGTGGTTCTCATTTGCTTGTGGACAATGACATTAGCGTGGTGGAGATGGCTAAGCTTATTACTTTGTCTTCCTAAAAATGGGTAACTATTTGGGAGAAAGTACCTTGAGTAACCAATTCCATAAAACAAAGATTAAGTAACTAATAAACACACCTTAATGTGTAATAAACCTAGATGCCATAAGCCTACAGAAAGCGGAGAGATGGCCTATGCTGATAATATTAATGAGGAAAACAATTACACATCTAACCATGATTTCAGAGAAGGAAACAAATGTTATGGCATGAAAACAGAGAGGAGGCAGCCTGGAGCATTTAGGAAAGATTGTCCAGAAGCAACAGTAAAGTTCTTTCTATTAAAGTTTCCAGTAAACTTAGGGTTAAAGGAACAATGAACGTGGCTTCTAGTTCTGAACTTCCCAGGTACGGACAACATGGCCTAAGACAAGCCACCCATCTTCCCCAAGCTCAAGGCTTCCCATCTGCCAAGTGGGAAGCATATAATATGGACGCAATGCACTGAACAGGCCACTGGGAGGCTCAAAGAAGACACCCACATTAAACAAAGCTGGGGAGGATCTAACTTGAGCATGTGTCCCTATCAATTTTGATCTAGTGATTTGTAAAAACCAGAATTTCCACTGAGAAAGGCATCTGTAGATAAAATTCAGAGCTGATGGGATCTCCCACAGTGGCTTCTTTCCTTTCTCTTATCTTCTTAATTTTCCCTTTATTTACTTATTAAATAAAAATATGTGCTTCTTTTTTAAATAGTATAAAAAGGTACAAAATAAAAATAAAAAATCCTTTCCCTCACCCCCACAATCCCCAGTTGCTTTTACTTTACCACTACTAACAATGGCTTTTGTGTCCTTCCAGAAAAAAGCTTGTGAGTAGCTCATAATCATAACTGCACACGTACATAGTCCTGTATCTGCCCCCTCTATCTACAGCTAGACACCTTCTTTTCTAGGCATCTGTTACTGGAGAGGAAAGATCTTATTTCAAATAATCTCAGTTTAAGGCAATATAGTTTTAGATTACTGAAATCTGACATTGCTTTTAGTGGTGATAATTAAATAATCATTCTATTATTATTTCTTACCAATAGGAAAGGGAGGAACAGAACAGGGTTATTTAATATGTTATGGAAGCCAATTCCTGGATTCAGGGGTGTAGAGCAAAACGCTGCATTGTTTGTTGGTTAAATAACAGAAAAGTCAGCCGTTAAAGGACCGATAAACCTTTGGTTCTGTCGATCTGCTTCTGAATAAATTGAATAGAGAAGTCAAGGGATTTTTTTACCTCCTCTTGTTCCATAAATGCATTTCAGGTTCACTTTCAAAAAAAAGTGGGGGGGAGGCTTCAGGATTAACAAATTCACTGAATAACTTTTGAAGAATGAAGGCATACACAAAAATTTAAAAACGAGACTTTAAGCTTTTAACTAAAGTAGTTTAATAAACTAAAAGCATTTTCACGTTGGACACGTACTCCCTGTCATCCTTCATCCAACAAAATTAATAAGGACCTAAATCTTTTTATTTGTCTTTAATCTCCATTCAGCTCAAGAATATGGTAAAGTATAGAAAAAATGGGGCCGCCCGGGTGGCTCAGTCGTTAAGCGTCTGCCTTCGGCTCAGGTCATGATCCCAGGGTCCTGGGATCGAGCCCCACATCGGGCTCCCTGCTCAGCGGGGAGCCTGCTTCTCCCTCTCCCACTCCCCCTGCTTGTGTTCCCTCTCTCGCTGTGTTTCTCTCTGTCAAATAAATAAATAAAATCTTTTAAAAAAAGGTATAGAAAAAATGAAGTTATTTTTTAAATTTTATTATGTTATGCTAATCACCATATATTACATCATTAGTTTTTGATGTAGTGTTCCATGATTCATTGTTTGCGTATAACACCCAGTGATCCATTCAGTACATGCCCTCTTTAATACCCATCACCAGGCTAACCCATTCCCCACCCCCCAAAATGAATAGTTATTTAGGCCATGACATGCCCAGGACTCTTTACCAGGCATACTCTCACTCACACTGTTAAATAACGGTCTTTCTCCTTACTCTGTACATCCTAAATTTCTCTCTATCATTTTGATGGCACACATTTCACTGGCTTTATTACATAGCGGACGGGTGGGTCATTCAAGCCCTCTTTGGTGTCCTACACGATGGGGATTAAAACTCTGTAATAATTGGTCAAGACATTTTTCCTTTTCTCTCCTCTGATCTGGAAAGCTCAAAGCAGTCCAGTATAGTTACTCTATTGTTACATATTTCTCACCTCCTCTTCTAAAGTGGTTTACTGCAATTATCTTCCCAATTCTCCTCTTTACAAATAAAATCATTTCAGATTTCTGAACTTCTTTGTCCCTTTTTTTCCTATTGAAAGTGCTATAACACTTTATTGTTCTGAGTCCTCTAAAAAGTTCTGAATATTTGGTAAAAAGTGCCATTGCCACCACCTAGAGAAGGCAACATCCTGGTCTCTATGACAAGTACAGAGCTTTGCTCGGCTAACTTTGTCTGAACTCCCTGTGGTTCTCACACATGTTACTGAAATCGTAGCATATTATCTCTTATTAGCAGACAAAATGGTCTCAAAATGGCTGGAAAAAAACTCAAATTCCAATTAATGGGAAATTTGACCACAGAAACATAGAACTGGCCTTGATGGATCTCAAAAGAACTATACCTCTCTAGAAAAAACTTTAACAGCCTACGTTGCTGATAAATAAAAGAAACGTAGACTTGTCCCTAAAGTGAATCATGCTGCAGGAATTAATTTACTTCATTTCAGGCTGAAGAGATTTCAGACATCATGGTTCATAAATTCTTATAGCTGGTGGGGCTTTCTAGTAATTCTGCCTCTAAAAATAATCATGGAAGGGTTCACTTTCTGGGAGAATACAAAATTTGCTTGTTCAAAATTAATTAAGTCATTTATCCTTTCTTCCAAAGGCCTCAGTCACAATCCAGAACTACCTGGGAGTAGAACGACAGCTTCATTCCTTTAAGGACAGTTATTAAAGCCCAACTGGAGGATTTCTATTTCTAGCTAAGAGTGGACTAAGTTATATATAATCTTTCCTATGTGTGAAATGTTGTAAGATTAAAATAAAAATAAGCTGGGTAAATCATCATGGAATACCAAAAAAAGCTCCATGGTATACGGTGGTCTCCAAAACGTTGGTGGGGATACGCTCCCACAAAACAAGCCCTTTCCAGAGAGGCAGATCCCTACTGGCCACACCTTCCTTGCTTTCCTTAACAGCTAGCTACACACCTGAGCCGTGACAGCAGACTGTGGTTTCCTGGGCTTATAGCAATCTTCTGAGAAGACAGCTCTGAGGTTCCCAAGAAGAAAGGTACCCCAAAATAAAAATTGAGCCTCCCTCATTTTTTGGCAATGGAGACTCTGATAAGGTGGCGGAGAGGGGCTTCCCATCATTCTGTGCCTCTATGCCCAACCTTTTCAAACTCAGAAAATGCGTGGTTTTTTTTCATTGTAAAATTCTCTGGCTTCAGGAGGTTGGGGAAAAACATCTTTGAGAGTTGGAGCAAAGTAGGGGGAAAATACATTTGGCTAGTGATCCTGAGAACACATGGATAAGCATGTGACTTCTAAAAGCCAGGAAGGATTACATAAGCTTCTTTGGAAACATTAGATTCCACAGGAGTCCCCTGGAAAGGCCACCCTGACTCCTGAGCCTCGACACAAATAGTTCAGTCTCTACAAGGACTAGACTTGGCCATGGGGAAAATATTCTGCTTTCCATCTAGAAATGCTGGGGACCAGGTCGAATGGAAGAAATCTTACCTAGCTAAAATACAATCTATTCATTTTCCTTCTTCCCTTCCAGTTGCTGGAAGAGAAAACATTTTCTTCCCTCATCATGTGCCTTGGTCCTAAATTTGCATCTTTCTGCAGGCTTGTATGGACGAGAAGGAAGAAACCAGATGGGAGACGGATGACTGATGGGACTCCAGACGCCACTCCTGCCACCGCTCTCTCTGCCAGTCACCTGCCTTATTAGGAAAAGCCTGAGGGATTAGTCTCTTCTGTGTAGGGAAATATACCTACATTTAGCTAGGATGCGGTTTGCAGGAACGGATTCATCCCGACCTCGGCTTTCCAGCTGTGACCAGGATATTGGTAGTGGTGGAGAAAGTTCTCTGGTCATGGGCAAAGGGCAGCAGGTAGATCAGACTCACTTCTGCCTCCTCCAGCAGTGGGGAACTGGGTAATTTGAACCAAACTTCCCAATGAACACAACAAAGAAACCTAGATGAAATATTTTTTTTAATTCTTCCTAAAAAGCACACGAGCTAACATGATGGGGAGGGACTTCGGATGTAAGATCTGGGAGAAGGAGGTCCAGGAATGTGGGCCTGGGTATTAGGGGCTACTTTTACCCAGTCAGATGGTCTGTGAATCCAAAAGAGGAAGTTAGAAGGCCGAGCAGCACTTTTGGCAGCCTCACAGTCAGGGGGCCAGGGCATCCCTAGGGTTAAGGCCTGGTAAACCACTTCACACATATGTTTGGGACCCTAGGAGTAAGAGAAAACAAAAAATAAACCAGTCTGACTTCCTGACATGTGGGTGGCCTAAAAAAAACCTCAAGTCCCCAAACTGATCCAGGATTGCTGGTACCCCAAAAAGCCTGAATAAGCTATTTAAAATCCTCTCTAAAATTCCTGTCATTTGTATCAGCATCACTCAAAGCCTCAAATTATTGCATTTCATCAATCTTAAATATCACTAATTATATGATTGCACTACTATTTTAGGTACCAGTGAAAAAGAAAAGAAAAATGTTAGGTAGCTACTATTCTGGGTACTAATTATAGTACTAAGTACTTAGTACTTAGTACTATAGTACTAAGACTCCGTCAACTGTAAACCACATCTGAATTTCAGAGATTAAAGTGTGGGGAGAAAAAAACTACATCTTAAAATTGATGAGATGAGATATTTATGCAAATATTTTTTCAAAACAATATCTAGCACACATTCAAAGATAATCAGGCACATAGGGAGATATAACATAAATATGGACCAGCCTGACAATCAGAACAAACAACAGACAGAAGAAACAGATGCATAAGTATTCCAGATGGAAAAATTACGACACACAGAATGTAAAACAACTATACTTAGTACACTCACAGAGATACAAATTGGGCTTCAGCATTACAAAACAAGGAAACAGGAACTACATAAAAGTAACAAAGATTTGAAAAAGAACTAGAAATTTTAGAATTGAAATTCAGTAACTACAACAGATGGATTTATGGGCAGATTAGATACAGCTGAAGAGACACAGTGTGATTTAGAAGACAGGTCAGAAGCACTATCAGAATGTTGCTGGGAGATATAAAAAGGATGGAAAATATGGAAAAGAGGGTAAGAGATAAAGAAGATACAGTAAGGAAATTTAAGATAGTAAAATGACCTTACAACACAAAGTTCTCCCAGAAATAGGCAAGAGAATTCAGAGGAAGTTGCTAATAACCCTAAGCTCAGCTCCTTCAAAGACCAACTACACCACAGAGGCAGGTCACCTTAGTGAAGATCCAGAGATAATATAACCCTGGTTTAAAAGTTGCAGTGTTGTGATTTCTCAGAAATATGTATTTGGCCATTCAGATGACCAAAATCTATTTCTCACATATATTTGGTCTTTGTCCATGTCCACAGTTCCTGGCTCACAGCCCCCCAGATCTAGGAGATTTCCTGAGCAAGAAGAGCAATGGAAACATCTTTTGTCATAATATTTAGTCTCTGTCCTCAGTTCCTGAAATCACTTCAGAGCCAAAAGGTGAAATGGGTATCTTATTATTCATAGAAAGTCCCACTCCTCACCATAACTGCATTTATGTTAATCAGGTGACTCCTGGAAAGTACCTAAGGATAGGGCCTGGTTGCCAGGGGAACTAACCATGAATAGAGTGATGGAACTTTCAATCCTACTGCCTGACTTGCGCGAGGAGGGGAGAGGAACCAGAGGTTAAATCAGTTACTAATGGCCAACGATTTAATCAATCATGCCTATGTGATACAACCTCCATAAAAATCCAAAATGTTGGGGTTCAGAGAGCTCTTGTTTGGGGAACCTGAATGCTTTCTCATACCACTGTGCCTGGCCCCAAACTCCATGTGGACAGAAACTCCTTTGTTTGGGACCTCCCCCTGTGTATCTCTTCATCTGGCTATTGATTCATACTCTTTAATATCCTTTGTAATCTAATGAGTCAACAGGTCTCCTGAGTTCTAAACCACTTTAGCAAATTAACTGAACCCAAGGAATGGGTAGTGGGAATCTCTGCTTTACAAGCCAGTCAGTCAGAAGCAGAGATGACAAGCTGGGCTTGCAACTGGCTTCTGAGGTAGAGGGTAGTCTTGTGAGACTGAGACCTTAACCTGTGGAATCTGATGGCTCACCAGAATTGAGTGGAATTGTAGGACAGTCAGCTGGTGTCCAAGATTTGCTTGAATGTGTGGGGAAAACGGCCCCATGCATTGGAATTGGTGGTCAGAACTCTTTTTAAAGAATAGGCAACTACTCCCTTCATATATGAATGGATATAGTAAAATAGTTCCCACTTCACAAGCTGTTGGAAGTATTGAGAACTAACACCTGAGAAGTACTAAGTAAGTGCTCACTGTACGCTGGTCGATACCAAGGGGATCAAGCTCCCTGTCCACCTAACCTCGTTTCAGGAGCCAAATAAGCAGCTCCACCACTATGAACAGAAAGAGTTTAGCCTAAAACATAGCACTTGACGTGTTGGAACTGTGGAACATTAGCGTTGGACAGAATTCTTCATAGAATATCCAGGAAAGCAGAAGTTTATTGTCTTTCCTTTTTTAAAAAAATGGATTTTACACGTGCAGATCAATTTTTTAAACCACTAACCCCAAATGGAAAAATAGATTAACAAAAGATACAAGGAGGTAACAATCCTAGAGAGAAATGTTTAGCCATATCGGTAACCAAAATGTAAATGAAAGCAATAGTGGCATATTTTCCACCAAATTAGTAATTTTTTAGAAATAAAATACCCTAGAGACACCTGGGAGGCACAGTCAGTTAAGCATCTGACTCTTGGTTTCAGCTGGGTCATGGTCTCAGGATCAAGCCCCAAGTGGGGTGCTACACTGAGTGCAAAGTCTGCTTGGGACTCTCTCTGCCCTCCCTCCTGTGCTTGCTCTCTCTCACTCCCTCTCAAATAAATAAATCTTTAAAAATAAAATAAAATACCCTGTGCCATCAATGATGTGGTAAAATCATTTCCATTTTTGGAACGCAACTGGTTAACATGATACATTTCCACTCTTGGTTGAGTAATTTCACTACCTGGAAATGTACACCAAGAAAACAATTCAAATTACAGAAAAAGTATGAACACAAAGTTGTTCACTGCAATGATACAGCAGTGAGAAACTGTGAGCAAACAATGTTCACTAACAACAAAATATTGTGATAAATAAACAGGCTTCCAGAGTACTGAATTATGTAGCCATTAAGTTATGTTTACAAAGAGTCTGTAAAAACATAGAAATTGTCATAATATTAACTGAAAAAAGATATGAATTACAATTATATGTACATTATGATCTCAATTGTGTTTAAAAATTGAGCTGAGAAAAAAACCACTAAAACATAGCAAAATATGATTGGGTCAAAGGATCACGCTGGGATTTTTAATTTTTTTTTTTTGCTACTTCCCATAATGCATATTAGTACTTTTCTAATAGGGAAATAAATGTTTTCATTCTAATTATTTACTATAAAGACAATATCAAAGAGCACTAAAGGAAGTTTTTTTATTTAAAAAATTTTATTGAGATATAATTGACATATAACATTAGTTTCAGGTGTACAATGTAATGATTCAATATTTGTATATATTGTGAAATGATCACCACAAGAAGTCTAGTTAACATCCACCACCACCCAGTTACAATTTTTTTTCTTTTGTAAGATCTACTCCCTTAACAACTTTCACATATACAATCCAATGTTATTAACTATACTCACCACTCTATACTTAAGAAGTTTTGTAAAATAATCTCATTCCACCAATCCAACTGTTTCAGGTTTTTCCTGGTTCTTTTCAATACTACTCATATGCACACACACCTTTGGCATAGGTGTAATCAGTGTGAATTAATGATTAGATCTACAGGACTAGATGACCTAGGAACTCTTCTCCTGCCTGGACCTCCCTCCACTTGTTAGTGCTCTAGCAACCACGAAGTCAGAACAATATTCCAGTGACAATGAATGCCAAAGGGGATGGATGGGACAAACTCCTGACCCCTAGCCCAGCACTGGCACTAACCTCTGTGTAACCCTGGCAAGCCTCCTAACTTCTCTCAGCCTCGGTTTCCCCATTTATAAAATGGGCCAAGGAGAGCTGCTCACTGGTCCCCAAAATCGCTGGCAGGTTTAATCTCTGTGCTTGCGTGTAGATTTGATCCAAAATCTCCAAACAGATCTTGACTCTTGAAAAACTCTATAAAAATAAAATCCGTTTAAACACAAACGGAGAACTAGCTATTTAAAAAAAAAAAATCCCTCCTACAATAAATCGTCTTGTAGAGAGTCTTTTTATTTTTGTTAAATCTAGACATTGACATATTGATAGTTCAATTTCACATGCAGTCAGGCACATTTAAATCCTAAAGCAATAATCATAGCACTTTCTCTTCCTCATTTAAGGTAGGTTGATTTAGATTAAGGAAAAAGACTGTGAATGAAACGTCCGAAATATAGAGGTTTTTTTGTTTGTTTTATTATCTTAAGTTTTCAAATACTTCAGTTATTTGCCTACCCCTGCCCCACAAAGGCATTTCCTATCTAGCCTGTTGCAATGCAAGGAAAATTCCCGTCCCAGACTTGGGAATTCCAAAACAGAAGTTTGAATCAATGAAATCTTACCGCAAACTTTTCACATACCATTATAATATGCCGAAAAAGAGTTTCGTTCACTTTCTGAATCAGTAACTCGGGCTCTGGGCCAACCTCGCTTCCGACGTGCGTTAAGGTACTACCATCCACTGGGGGAACTCACACAGCCTCCTGCTAAACTTGAACTAACTTCTCCCCAAGTTCCATCCTACCGCCATGCTGCTGATGCTGATGCTGACCTGGGGTGGCTGAAGCTCTCAAAGTTTCTTTCTGAGGGCATATGGTAACAGAAGTACAGGCCACCCTGCATTTAACAATTCTAGTTTGATCCATGCTCTCTATGTAAGTCAAGTCTTCGAGAAGCTTCTCTTAGCTCTTGCCAGTCATGGGGAGAAGAAAGTCTTCACTTTCTTACTCCTGCAGCCACAGCTGTCCTTTCACTCCTCAACTCTTTCCCAGAGGCAGCTTTACTTGAAGCTCACGAAACTGAAACCCCTCTTGCAGGATCCTTCCAATGTCGAAGTAACACTTTCACCTGGTCATTTTGTCTTTTTCTAAAAGAGGACGCCTCAAATTACATAAGCATCTGTCCCACCAGAACTAGATCCTCTCCCCACTTCCCTCCCCACTGCTGCCCACCAGCCACTGCCCAAGCAGCAGCTAGGATGACCCTGTGGGCAATGGTGGTTCTGCTGCCCCCACGTCCAGTATGTTCATCAGCCACATGCTAGGGGAAGAACCTGAGATTTTTTTAATTTTTATTTATTATTTATTTATTTATTTATTTATTTTTGCCTTAAAAGACTGACTTAACATCATGAGCAGATTAGACTATGCGGAATGACAAAGGATGTTTTACTGATTTATGAAATGATTCATATGGAAAGTTCCACAAAGCTAATTTCACATTTACTAAGTCACCATTATTGAAAAGAACCAAGTGATGTTAAAATAAGGCCTCTCCCAGAAAAGTGGGAAGTTCTATAGAATGGTACATATCCACCAGTACCCGTTAAAACTGGTTCTCAATCAGGGGTGATTTTGTTCCCCAGGGAACATCTGGCAACAACTGGAGACATTTTTGATTGTCACAACTTGGGGTGGGACAGCATGCTACTGGCATGGACTGGGTAGAGGCCAGGGATAGTGATAAATACTCTACAACACAAAGGACAGTCCCCATGACAAAATATTATTCAGCCCACAACATCAATAGCACTCAGGCTGAGAATTCCCTCCTTAGAATAATGAGCATGTGTAGATGGGTAAAGAGGCAAGGATTCTGTTTGGAAAACGATTAACCTTTAAACACCAGAGCAAGTGAAGGTCAGGTTGACAGGTAGCTCAGGCAGAGCTGCAATCTGACTTCAGTCACCCCACTAAGGTAAAAAGCATGGAAGGCTCTGGACTTTCATGGATCACACAGGACTGCAAGGACCCTTGCCAAGAGTGGCTACGTGAGGAGGTGGCAGCATAATTTCCGGAGCACCATGAAGGGCACTTTGCCTCCCCAATTACCTCCAATACCCACTTGTCTGTGCTTGAAATCCTCTCGTGGTGGACAAAACCTTTCATTCCATAATGAGGTTTAAAGTACAAAGACCCCTGGAAAAATGAACAGTGACCTACATTCATATTCAAGAGAAAGTGACTGATGACAGATTGTTTTTCCCCTGAGTTTTCATAGAGTGAAAGGCTCTGAGCAGCTCAAAGTGGTGCATGCAGAGGAAGAGAGGACAGGCCCTGAGGAGGGAGGGAAAGGGTGAAGAAATGAGCAATACAGCGTTCAGAGAGAAATGTCATCTCCAGACCATGCCTGAGCCTGCTGGGAGGCAGGGATGCAGAGAGAAAAAAAGAAGTCACATTCTTAGCCTTGAAGAAGATTACAATCAAGTTCAGCTCAGGTGAAAAAACTCCAGGAATGCTTGAAAGAATGGCAGGGATGCAGTGTGGTCCCTGCAGCGAACAGCAGACAAAGGTCCTCACCAGCCCTGGGATCACAGTGAACCTCAAACTGTGCCAGGTGCTCCCCCCCACCGGCCCCCCCCCACACCTAGCAAAGTCATGGACACAGTAAAATGCTCAGGCAGCAATTCTTTGAATGAATGGAAACTATTCTAGAGCAAGACCTACCCAGTTCCTGGTTTGTTTTCCTTCACACCTTTGCTTACACCATTTCTCTCAATTTGGGAGGAAGCCTTGGTTTGAAGTCTTCTCTGCCCATGTGAGTCCTAGTCCATCTCAAGAAGCCAGTTTATGTTCTCTCTGTACATTCCTGATTTCAGCCTCTGTGGGTTCTTCCTCTGCTCCTAAGTATAGGGCCTCCAAGCCATTCACCTAGTGTTTACCCTATGTCCTATGTATCTTTTATAATGGGCCTAATTCCAGAAAGGATTTGAGGGGAGCTTTCAAGCTCTTAACAAAAAAATAAGGCAATGTTGTTTAAAAAGAATTTAAGAGGGAAACTGGAGATAATTTGAGAAGAAAAAGATCACTGTACCAAGAAGCTGGTACACAAAGCAGTTACCAGGAATTACTGGAGGCCAAGGTAAAAAGATAAACACACTAGACATATAGAAGGTGCTCACTGAGAAGAGGGAAGCCACAATTCCATGCCTGCAGGACTTTCTCTGCCAAATTCTAGGAGGAATATGCTCCTGGCTTTTCAAGTCTGCTGCGCAGTCATTTGACGTGTTGATCTCAAGAACTCTGTTAGGTCCTTTAGGACAGAATACATCTTAGATTATATTTCCCTGATAAGAGCCTATATTAAACATAAGTGCTCAAATATTTGCTAATAGACTAATGACCCGCAGGTTGCTCGCCAATCTGGACATTCCAGTGTGTCTCAGGATCCCAAAAGGACCAGAGCAGTAAGTCATCAAATCTCTTAGCAGGAAGGACCATTTGATTCTTCCCCTGAGTTCCTAGCCCACCAAAGGATGGGATTTTAAAGATAGGCTCACCCCACCTGCTGTCACCAGTTTGAAACTAGGGGCTGGGAGGTCCTTTCAGGCCCTATCTTCCTGCCTCCCCCCAAGCCCTTCCTGGTTTAGTTGACTGTCCTTTTGTCTGTCTTTCTGTCCACATCACAGATTCCCTTATCCCTTTGAGTGTCAGGGCCTTGCCCTATTAACCTTTAATTCACGGCAGTAATTAGCATGGTGCTTTGCACAAAGGAACTGCCTTCTTCTTCTTCTTCTTTTTTTTTTTTTTCCAGTGTAAGGAAAGTGAATTGGAAAGGGGTCCCAGAGCAGGCCTTTTCATTATTCTGCCTTGCTGCCCTCTGACCCCTCCAGCTACAGCCTAGAACACCAGCTCTTCCTACCTCACATGACAAGCAGTCCGGAAAGGTTAAAATGCAAGTTACTAAAGGAACTGAGGACTCGAGGGCCCAAAGACACATTCACTCTCCCTTGTTTCCACAGGTCCCCCAAAAGTAGGCTGGGCAATCCTTCAGAAACACACGCAGGCACACACGATAACAAAAAAACCTTTGTACACAAAAGGTGCTCAGTAAATATCTATCAAAATAAGGTCACAGCACACCTACCTTTAATACAGGAAACGCTCAATAAATATCTGCTAAATCGGAAAGTTTATAACACATCTACTTTATACGTAGTAGATGCTCAATAATTATCTTTCAAATTAACATGATCGTAGGACTTACTTCTGCCTCGCACATAGTAGGCCCCCTGTAAATGGCTACTAAATCGAATAGTAGTAGACGCCCGCTCAGAGAACCCGGGCAGAGGTGACATCAGTCAGATCCCAGGCAGAGATCCATGAATGGAAATGCGAGTCTCAAGGTAGCGCTTTCGAGAGAGCGGGAGAGGCGCGTGACAGTGCCCGGCCGCGGGGCACAGCGCGCTTTTTCCGGAGCCGCGGACTCCCCGCCCGCTCCCCAGCATTGATTAGCGATCGGGACCCATTCCCCACCCAGGCGCGGGAAACGGCCGCCGCCTCCAACTCTCACTTCGGGGCTGCACCTGGACCTCCCGCATCGGCCCCCTCCCGGGGGCATCCGCCCACTCTGGCTTCTCCTCGGATTCCGGAGAGTTGCGGGCAGAACAAAAGCAAACGCCCCGAGGCTTCCGATTGCTTTTCCGATGGAGAGCAGCCCGGGAAGAGGCTGAAGCCAGCCCGGGACCTGGCTCCGTGGTCAAACCCGATCGGCTGCCGGCAGCCGCCCGCCCTCTCCAACAGAATCAGGCTCGGGATTGCAGAGCCGGGGAAAGCAGCGGGGCTCCCTCCCTCCCCGCCCTCTCAGGCGCCCTGAGCCCCCGCCCTGGGGCCGCGGGAGGGCAGAATGGGCGCCTCGGTCGGGTAGGGGCGCTATATTAACCCCTGAACGAAGCGCAAAGGAGGCTGGAGGGAAAGATGCTAGGGGACTGGGACAGACCCCACAACCAAGATCCGAATTTGAACTCGCAGTGCGAACCGCCCCTCGGCGCCCCCAAACGCGCAGAACAGCCCGCGGGGGTGGGGTCCCCTCAACGGCGCCGGGTCCCTAAAGCCTCCTTCTCTACACACCCCCGCGGGGATGCTCAGCGGCACCCTTCCCATCCGAACCACAGATCCAGCGGCAGCCCCGGCGCGCGGTTGGCCGAGGAAAGGGTCCTAGGGGGCGGCCGCGTCGGTCTCGCGGGAGACACCCCCCACTCGGAAACCCGCTAGTTTGGTATTTGCTTGGTTTTCCGTTTGGGTTGTTTTTTCTTAAGGTGGGGTGGGGGTGCAGGGAGAGCCGGGAAGTAGCATTTCTTCCTTTCGCCCGGCTTCTCCGGAGCCCGCTGAACTCCGAGAGGGGCGGGCAGCAGCAGAAGAAAGAAAGCGGAGGGGGCCACTTACCCAAAGCAGAGCCCGAGAGCGCGGCGGCCCGGGCGCGAGCGGCGCCTTTGTCTGCGGTCGCGGCGCCGGCGCGCTCGGCCAGGCCGGTCCCAGCCCCGGCGCGCTGCGAGCTCCAGCGGCCGCCCGGACAGCCAGGCTCCGGCTCCGGCTGCGACTCCGGCTCCGGCTGCGGCTCGGCTCTGGCCCCCGCCCGCACCGCCCCGCGCTCGCCGCCGCCGCGGCTCCGCCCCGAGCCGGGCCCCGCCCCCGGGCCGCCGGGCCCCCACCTGCTGCGGCGGCGGGCGTGGGGGAACCCGGCCTGGGCCGCCAGGGGCGGCCGCGTCGCCCGCGCGTCCAGCTCCCGCCTCCCCAGCTGCCCGGACGGGCGCGCGCGGGGCAGACCGCCCTTCTCCCACGCAGCCCCGGCCGAGGCAACCTCACCTGAGGGGCCCGGCGCCCGCGTTTTCTGTGTGCAGCCGCCATCCCGGGGTAGCCTGGCCTTCCTGCCTGGGCGCACGTTCTCAGGAGTCCTCCATCACCTTAGAAGCCCGTCCTCACTTTTGTCCCGGGGAGGGGACCCGTCGGGCTCTGCCCGGGCGGGAGGGGGCGGCGGGAAGCGAGGTCCTCCTGAGCCCCGGCCGAAACCGGCCCTCGCAGCCCGGTCAGCCCCGCGCCGCTGCAGCGGGCGGCGACCGGGTGGCCGGTTTAGTGCCGTGCCGTCGCCGGGCAAAGGGAGACCCGGATGGGCGGGAGAAGGAACCTGGCGGAGAGTGGAGGGGGCGCGGGGTGCACGTGCACGGGTCCAGAGCCTGCCCTGGGTTCAGAGCGGGCCACCTGGGCTGTGGACCTGTGCTCACTTGCAGGGCCGGGATGAAGGTAACAGAAGGGAACCAGACTTTGGAAGCCAGGGAGAAGGAAAGGAGAAGCCACCAGACCCATACATAACACTGGTAATAACTGGTGTTTAGATGGCGCCTTCCGGCAAATCCAAAGTGGTCCACCCCGATTAGGTGGGTCACTTAATGGCATTCGCCCCAGTGGAATGGCTGAGGAGCCACTTTTCTAGGCAGAGAAAAATATGATAACCTGAATAGTGTATAATGAGGTCACTAGCAGCTTTAGCTGCCCATGGGCCCTCCCTTCTCCCAACTCCCAAGGCATTCCGAGGAAGAATCTTACTTTGACGCTTCACAGGGTCCGCTGTATCCTATGGTTATTTCTGCTTCACCCCCCTCCCTCCAGGGCCGAGGGCAATTCCACGTGTGTAATAACTGTTGAAAGCATTAATGTGTGATTCATGTAACTCTGTTAATTGTAACGTGGGCAAAACATAAAGATTTTAAATTGTGGGGTCATATCGGAAAATGCATCAAGTGGGTAGAGCAGTGATGGCCATACGAAGAGGAATAAATGTTAGCTCTAATTATTATGTAGATAAAATGCTGTTAATCATATGTATGCAGGTATGGGGTTAAGGTTACATATTGACTTAAAGGGGGCAGTTATCTGGACCTTCATTAACCTGAAAGAACAGGTAAGGATAAGGAGAAAGTAAAGATAATAGGTAAAGATAAGGAAAGTAATAAGCAAATGTGTGTGCATCTGTGGTAACTTTCCTCTGTACCTTTCCCAAAGAGAACATTTTAACATTTGCTTCCTTAATTTTCATTACAAATAAATATTGTCAATTCAGTGGGTATGTATAAATATGGAGTGCTCTGTTAATTTATTCATTTTCATAACATCTTTTCTAGGAAGAAGGAATAAGAAGCTCCAAGGATTCTCATTTTGTCCAAAAAAGCCAGAAAGGCAAACGTCTCACCACATTAAGCCCTCTAGGCTGAGAGTCCGGTAGGTCTGAATAAAGAGACTGACTCAGGACAACAGCAGCAAAGCTCCTAGTCTCCCTCCTGGGTGTTTTAGATCAGTGTCTTGGGTCTGTGAAACTGCTCTCGGGAGCAATGTGCTTGTCCACGTGAGATAATTTATCTCTTCCTTTTGGCAACTGGGAAAATGTAATTTTCTCCGTGTGATGAGCATGAGTGAATGGCTCATGCGTAGTGAATGGCTGTCCTCCAAATTGTGGGACAAGGGTGTGAAATATGCATTTTAATATCAGAGTCCATTACCACACAATGCCATTGGAATGAATAGGAATCGGGATATTTTACCTAGACACACTCTGTCACATCAGTATCACATGGGGTTCTTCTCCTATGGATGCTGTTATTAGGAAACAGTTTATTCCTTATTTTCACCCCCACAGAAGAAACGTTTCCCAAAGAAACAGCTGGGCTAGATAGGGTAAGAAGAAAATAACCGCACAGAACCCAGGGGGTGGAAAGGTCACCAGGTTGCTTCAGGGCTTATTGTCTTCAGGAGGAAAAATGTACCAGCATTTCCCCACTGCCTATGAGTAAGATACCCGTAAGCTGTACCTGGATGGCTCGGCCAGAGGTGCTGATGTCTGCAGTGGTCCTGGAGGACACAGCGGTGGGGGGTTGCTGCACTGCACCTAAGCCTGGCTTAGGGTATTTAGATATGATGTTTTTGAAATATTGTTGCTATAGATGGAATATTGTGTATTCCCCCAAGGCATCTGTCCCGAAACCTAATCCCCAACATGTTGGTATTTGGAGGTGGGGCCTTGGGGAAGAGAGGAAGTCAGGAGGGTGGAGCCCTGAGGAATGGGATTTCTGCCTTGGTAAAAGAGACCCCACAGAACTCCCTTCACTCCTTCTTTGCCATGTGAGGACACCGAGAAGACAGGCATCTGTGAGCCAGGAAGTAGGCCCTCGCCAGATGCCAAATCTGCTAGCACCTTGATCTTGGACTTCCCAGCCTCCAGAACTGGGAGAAGTTCAGTTTTGTTGTTTATAAGCCACCCAGTTTCTGGTATTCTGTTATAGCAGCAGGAATGGACTGAGATAACAGAGTGACCATTCTCAGGAAGATCTAGTATCCAAAATGGGGTAACAAATGACCATCTTTCTCCATAGAACTTCCAATAGGACTTTTTTATTGTGATATAGTAAGAAATATATTTGCTCTTAGCCCCAATATATTGGGTCCTGGCACAGAACCTTCAAACCCTTGGAATTTCCTGAGTGATTGGAGTGTCTTTTGTCTTTCATAACAGTACCCTTTTGAGTTTATTCTAATGAGATGACTTAGGGTGGGCCCCACCTATAGCCTCAGGATGGAGCCAAGGGGTTAGAGGTTTGGAACTTTCAGCCCCACCTACCAACCTCTGGAAAGATTAAATTGTATACTTGTTACAAGATGTGATGAGCGCCAGGTTGGTGAACACATCCATTTGCCAGGAAGATGGTGAACTCCAGTTCCCTGGGAACAGAAGCACCTGCATTGGGACCTTCTGGACCTAGCTCTATGTATCTCTTCATCTGACTATTCATCTCTAAACTTTATCATATTTTTTATAATATTTTTAAGATGATTTATTTTAGAGAGAGGGAGTACGCACGCAAGTAGGGGAGGGAGGGGCAGAGGGAGAGGGAGAGAAACAGACTCCCTGCTGAGCACGGAGCCTGCCACCAGGAGCCTGCCATGGAGCCTGGCCAGGGCTGGATCTCACCACGCTGAGGTCATGACCTGAGCCAAAGTCAAGAGTTGGCCACTTCACCGACTAACCCACCCAGGCGCCTTATAATTTCTTTTGTAATAAATTGATAAGCATAAATAAATGTGGTTTTTTTTGAGTTCCGTAAGCTACTCTAGCAAATTAATGGAACCCGGGGCAGGGGTTGTGGAAATCTGAAGTAGGCAGGGTGGTACAGGTTTGTGGGACTAAGCCATCAACCTGAGGGACCTGATACTATCTCTAGATCGTGTTGGAATTGAATTAAATTGTAGGAAAACCAGTCAGCATCCACAGAGAATTGAATTGCTTGGTGGCATTGGGAAAAACACGCAGTGGATTTATGAATTGTTCATACCTGTTTCCTAGTTTGGTTTTATCTTCTGGAAGAAAATCTATTTATGATTATTATAGTTATGCCTGATTTATACCCTCAAAAGGGACATGAGGCCTTCGAAATATTAAAAAACATGTAAAGCTGTAAAGCACCCTTCTAAGTTTGGGTACATCAGTCTTGGTTTACAGTTATTACCAGCATTTTATTAAAT
Organism: Callorhinus ursinus; assembly: GCF_003265705.2. Classification (NCBI taxonomy): domain Eukaryota; kingdom Metazoa; phylum Chordata; class Mammalia; order Carnivora; family Otariidae; genus Callorhinus; species Callorhinus ursinus. The sequence goes on from NW_027397073.1 coordinate 23,415,132, forward strand.
AGGGATGACTGCTCTCCAATACTGGCCAACATGAGGAGAGCCCGCACCTATTATTGGCAGATGTGGTTGATAATAATAGACTTCCACTTAGCTTTTACAGAGTTGCTCTCCCCTGACTATAAAGGAAACTGGCTGACAAAAATAATAATAATAATAATAATGTTCTAATTAAGATGTGTACACAGTCTGTGATGGATGAAGTTGGCTTCAGAGCCACTTGGGAAATTCAGTTGAGATGGGTCAGAGTTTTGATTATGCTTTCTTGAGTCAAGAGGGAAGAGCTACCAAAAAAGACCATGCAATGACAGCATAGTATGATAAAAGAGCAGTAAACGGAGAGCTCGTCCTGCCACTAAGCAGCTATGTAACACTGGACGAGGCTTTGGCCCTTTCTGGGTTGTATTTTCTCAGAATCTGTAAAATGGGAGTACTCATCTACTATATTAAATACTTCTGGTGCGGGTGCCTGGGTGGCTCAGTCGTTAAGCGTCTGCCTTTGGCTCGGGTCATGATCCCAGGGTCCTGGAATCGAGTCCCGTATCCAGCTCCCTGCTCGGCGGGAAGTCGGCTTCTCCCTCTCCCACTTCCCCTGCTTGTGTTCCCTCTCTCGCTGTGTCTCTCTCTGTCAAATAAATAAATAAAATCTTTATAAATACATACATACATACATACATACATACATACATACATACATACTCTGGTGCACCACCTCAGATCCTGATGGGCCTCTTATTTTGGCAGGTCATCTCAGGGACTGTCTGTGCTCAGGGACGTAGGATCACTCCTCACCCCCTATTCATGCTTTGCACCTCTCACTTCCTGCCCTGGGGCTTCCCTGTTGCCTCTAAGCCGTGTGGTGCTGCAAGACCTAATGGGCACCCTTGCATGAAATGGACAGGGGAGTTAAGGCCCACTGGGTGAAGTTCTCACCAGTGGGTTCCAGGAGCCAGCAGATAAACTCTTTTCACCTTCTCCAGAATGCAACAGCTCATGTGGCCACTCAGAAGAGGATCCAAAAAGATCAGGCAATCGGTTGTGCTGGATAGAGAAAGTGCTTGCTTATTTTCTCTTTCCTTCTCTGCCCTGCTCCCTTTCCCTTCTTAATCTGGCTAGGACTCTACTCCTTTTTGGTGGGGTGGGGGGTGGGGAGGACTGGACTTCTGAACAAATAGTGACATAGAAGCTTTTGTCTTGGGATCTGCTTTGGGAATCCCAGGCTGACACCAAGATACACTCTGTTTCTCAGTGTCCTAAAGATTCCCACAGAGGCTTAGCCCCCACTCCCAATTTCTCAGTGAAGGAAGAGGTGGACCACAAGGAAAGGCGAATTGTTTTATATAATGTCTTTCTGTGTAAAGTTCATTTAAAACAAAAAAGTTCTGAGGTGAAAACACAACTGAAAGCTCTTAGACTCTTTAATATTGGGACAAGTTTGGGAGAGGTCATTGCAGATGGGAAAGTGGGTTTTGGCTGGAGGGTTCTGAATGCATTTATAGGGAGAACTGCTGTCTGAGGAATCTAAGGGGAAAGACCAGGGGGAGGCTGGACTCTGGGCTGGAGAGACAAGATTTGAACTCATCATCACAATGTGGTTAGGATGAGAGTCTGTGTTTGTGGTTAAGTTTCCTGGGGAAGCAAGTTCAGTGAGCAGAGGGTCTAGGAGAAAACCTAAAATCACCAACTCCAGCAACTCTTTCTTGCCCCTGCAAAGCCCTTCTCCACATCTTGCCCTCCCCCTTTGTCCTACTAAAACAACCCTGTTTGTTCAGATGGGGGGGGTTGAGATCCCTTGTTCTCAGGAGGTTAACACCTTCTCAGGCCTCCAGAGGATGAATCATGACTGACTTAAAGGTCAATGTGTAACCTGGTTCTGGCAAATGAAACATAACAGGAAGTCTGCTAAAGAGAGTTCCCTTCCTGAATTAAAAGATCGCAAAGAGGCAGAGGTTGCCTTGTTCTTCCTGCCTTAATGTAGGTGTGATGCCTGGTGCCACAGCAGCCACATTGCGATACTGAGGCAACAACCATCATGAGAGGAAGGCCAAGAGAGTCTCAAGGATGCTGGCCCTAATATCAGTGAGCTACCAAGTCAATTTTAGCAGCTATACATCATCTTGTGTGCAAGAAAAATAAATCCTTATGTATTTCAGTCACTATCAGTAGGGTGTTCTGTTACTTGGAGTCAATAACATTCTTGAGCCCAGGAAGATGTGATAACAAACCAACAGGAGAATCAAGAAGGACCAAGATTCAGAAGTCACGGAAATAGAATTTTGAGGAGGTGGGAGTGGCTGACAGTACAAATGCTGCCGAGGAGTCAAAAGAAAGATGACACTGAAAAACATGATGGAATTTTTCAATAGGAGGTCATTGGTGAGCTCAATGAGAGCCATTCCAGACTTACTGAGGGGGCAAAAGCCAGATGTCAGTGGGCTGAGGAGAGGAGGCATTGAATATAGACAGTTCTTCCAAAAACTTGCCTGCATATGTATCAAGAGCCTTCAAATGTTGCTGAGCTTTAACCTACATTCTTCACTTGTAGAGATCTATCCAAAGGAAATAATTAGAGATACTGACAAAGATTTAGGCCCAAGGGCAATAATTGCAGCTTTATCTATAGTAGAGAAATGTTGGCAACAACATAAATACCAAACAATAAGGAAGTTGTTAAATAAATTATGGTATGTCTTCATGATGGAATATTGCTCCAGCCAATATATAGGAGGTTTTTTTTTTTTTTAAGATTTTATTTATTTGACAGAGCGAGCACAAGCAGAGGGAGAGAGAGGGAGAAGCAGGCTCCCTGCTGAGCAAGGAGCCTGATGCGGGACTCGATCCCAGGACCTGGGACCATGACCCGGGCCGAAGGCAGCCGCTTAACCGACCGAGCCACCCAGGCGCCCTATATAGGAGGTCTTGAAAGAATTTTTTTTAATGGCATGGAATAATGTTCATAATGGATCAATTAAAAAAAACAGGCTATAAAAAATAAGGTTATAAATTTATTATATACATTATTTATAAGCAAAGGAGAAGGCAGGAAAGGAATCCATAAAAATATCCAAAGTTAGAGGCGTCTGGATGGCTTAGTCGGTTAAGCGTCTGCTTTCAGCTCAGGTCATGACCCCAGGGTCTTGGGATCTAACCCCACATCGGGGTCCCTGCTCAGCAGGGGCCTGCTTCTCCATCTGCCCCTCCCTCCTCCCCACCCCCGCCGCTCATGCTCTCTCTCTCGCTCTCTCTCAAATAAATAAATAAAATATATTTTTTAAAGATTTTATTTATTTGACAGAGACACAGCGAAAGAAGAAACACAAGCATGGGGAGTGGGAGAGGGAGAAGCAGGCTTCCTGCAGAGCAGGGAGCCGGATGCAGGGCTCCATCCCAGGACCCTGAGATCATGACCTGAGCCGAAGGCAGACGCTTAACGACTGAGCCACCCAG